>NW_006800023.1:1407744-1413173 GCF_000485575.1 Poecilia formosa | reverse complement strand
CACCTGTTTAGAGTTGCTTATGGCTAAATTAGGGTTAGAGTGTGGGTTTTGATGTCTTTGATGCTTTTAATGTTTTTATCTATTTATTAATTTCTTTTCATTTCTCTTTCTCAGTGTTTACGTTTTAATGATGTAAAGCCTCCTGGAAAACGTCCCAGTTAAAATTGTTCATACATAGACTTTAGCCTTTAACAGTTGTCAGCAATAAAGAGAACTTGCAAGTTGCTGACATAAGAAGAGAAACTAAATGTGACATAAATATCCAAAATAGAGTAGCTAACGAGACTTATACTTAATTTTTACTGGAGGAAACCCAGTCCTACATTAGAAATCAGGAAAGAAAATTTTGCAGATTTTTTTTTTTTGTTTGTTAATTTGATTTGTAGTCAATGTGCAAATTGGTAATTCCAACCCCTATTTCATGTAAACTAACTAACTTGCATTCTTAAGTCCTTAAGCTTTGCCTACGTGTTATGGAGAAAACTGAAAAAACGTTCAATTCTATAGTTTACGCAACTCGCATAAACACACTGGTTTACAGTGAACTACGTAGTAAATACATTTATAAGAGTCTGCTCCACTCAATCTCAAGCTATGGTTCTTTGCTAGGAAAAGGTGTATTGCTTCCTCTGGTTTGGTGGTCTCGATGACAGGAGGTAAACTTGGTTTGTGTCTTGTTCACAAGTAATGGTAGAATGGATTGGAAGATGGATGGACAGATGGTGGTTTTGTGTACATCACTGAAGACATTGATCTAATCTGTTGTGAAAAAAAAGAGTTAGGTCAAAAAGTGAAGATCATGACAGCAAGAACAAGATCCTGCCTACAACTAGTTGAAATGAGATTCCAGTGTAGGATGTACAGACATGGCTGTGAGACGTTCTAAAATTACAGGCGACCATGAAAAAGAACTGCTGCTACTCCATATTAAAAGGTGATTGAGGCTTTTAATCAAAGAATTTGCATATCTGCATGTGGAACATTACCATTAAATAGATGGGCCTTCAGTCATTGATTTACTGAAGATCCATATAAAACATTTCCAAGGATGATGCAAATTAATGCAAGAAATGTGTAGTGAAATATTCCTCTTTTTATCCCCCAAAACCTCTGACAAAATGGCAAAAGTACAAAAAGGTGTTAGAACACAACGAACAGAACCACTTTCTTCTACTTGCCTGTTCACTTATCTTAATTTACAGATATCTTTGTTGTGATCACAACTCACAGGTCGATAAGACATTTTAAAAGATACATTTTTGACATTTATTTGACTGAATTAATTTCTTTTTTAGAGTATTTCAAGTAAACATTTTGTTATAAAAATCCAAAGTCCTTACCACATACAAACTACCAGTATTCATTATGTCTTCTTATTTTCTCCTATCTATACAGATTAGCAGATTTAACCTGCAAGACCTGCCCAAATATAGAATTGCTCTTTAAACTGTTAGAAAGCAAACTAGTTAGTGCACTCTTTTTTGAGTTACTGTTTCAAAAAAGGTGAGCATTATTTATTATACACATTTTTTTTTATCTATAAGGATTAAAATTTGAGAGCAGTTTTTCAAGATGCAAAAATGTGTATGGGTCAGCAAACAGGAGAAAGACCAATGGCACACCTTCATTTTCTCATTGATTAACCCTGCTAATGTGCTAATTTAGCTTTGTATTATTTCTCAGTAAAACACTAGCCTCATCAAGACCCAATTAGCTCCTTTGAAACTCACGGTGATCCATCATAACACGATAGACACACTCATCTTTTCTCCTTAGTGTAGCAACATGCAGTTGCCTGCTCTAGTCGATACGCCTCCCTTGCAGAACTACTGCAGAATGGTGGTCTTCCTTCGATCAATAGCTAACAGAAATTAATGCAAGAATGAAGCTCACATACTTATTCATTAGTATGGGAGCTTCATAAAAATAAATATGTATATGGGATTTTGATACCAAAAACAAAACAAAAGTTACGACTAACTTTCACAGAGTGAAATTAGAAAAATTACACTATCAGCACTAAGGCAACTTTGGTTCTGTAGGCGTGACAGACAGTTTTCTGCTGTTTTTCCTGAGTTATCACAGATTTTCCCCAAGTCATTTTTACCAAGTCTAAGTCAAGTTTCAAGACTCTATTGCCTTCTAATATTAGGCGTGTGCCATCCAATTTGTCTAAAACAAAATAATATTGAATTTACATCACTATACTTAAGACTAATTTAACTTATAAACATTTAACATTGGTATTTTTGGAACAGGAGTTTTGTTTACCTAATCAGAAATATGATATGGATATAAGAGATTGATTAATACCATTTAACGTTGAATTTGTGAATTAATCAAAAAGTCAGTGGTTTTATTTTTACGTGGTATTGTCTTCATTGGCACACCTGTTAATTCTCATGCTCACATTGTGTATTTCTGTACTATCAAGTGCATTATTTAGGTTTTACAGGTTGTAAGACATCCAGTTTGTCAAAACCTGGAAAACTAGTAGTTTTGTTAACTTCCAAAACCCCAGGGGGGAAATAAATATTTTTTATAAATCAGGTTTTGCTGTGGTGATAAAAAAATTATTGCAATTATTTTTTACCTCATTTTGTTTTAAAAGTTTGATATAAAGCATGTGTTTTTTGTTTTACATATTTATAAATACTATCAACATGTTGTGACTGCATAGCATGAGACAAAGTCTGTGGGAAAAAAAAGAAGAAAAACTGAGTTCCTCTGCCTCGTCCATGTGGTCCTAGAGCCATCTCCTGGTCAGCAACAACCAATCAGAGCCAGGAGGAAGGTCTTACCGCTGTCATTCACCTTCGTGTGCGTGCAATAACATGTATTGTCCAACTAGAAGAGATTATCAAGGCTACAGCGTAAGAGGAGGATCTGATAGTGATTGTATCCAACCAGCCCATTTAAAAACTGGTAGGAATTATTGCTGGATGTGAAACTGCTGAATCTAATGACTGAATGTGGAAAAGAATGAGACTTCTTCCACTTGTTCTAGACATATAATCAGTGAAAAAAAAAAAAAAAAACCATACAGTGTCCTAACGAGACTGCATGACTGGTCAGAAATTTGAAGTGGCTGTGGTTTATGAGGAGATTATGTCATTCCCACTTTTCTGCTGACTGAACTTCCCAGGAGTTCCACACTTAAATTTATCAGTAAAGTATGAACTATTCTGGCCAGATTAAACAGTGTCCTTGTTCCACTTTAACTCAGTTAAAATAATGACTGTTGTGGAAAATATGTGCAGGCCTCGAGGCACTGAGGGAAAGTAATGGCTTAACTAGGGTAGAAAAACGAACTCTACAGAGTCTACTATAAATGAAACAATAGTCCAAGTAACAGGTAAACACAGTAAAGCATGAAGCAGAATATGAGTAAGCACAAGGATCTTCTGTGAAATAAGAATGGATACAAAAGTAATCAAAACCTAGCTGAAAAAAACAGAACTAAAGTCTTTCAGATCACTATGCATTAAGCTTTTAATAAATGATGCAAGCAACATATCATTCTGAAATAAATATAACATTAAATGTATGCAAGTCAAAGCTCCTTACAAAACCCTGCATTTACCATAATATAGTCAGCATTCAAATGGCCTGCTGTGCCTGCACCACAGTCAGTTTTGTTGTTGTTTTCTCTTTCTACAAAAACTTTTCTTTCTTTATGACTATTCTTATGCAATGATGGTGTAAATGTTACCAAAATAATAGTGTGTGTTCTATCAGATGACAGTATCTGAATAAAATCTGATTTTAGTGTTTTTAGTCTGAACATGCTGAAATATTGCATCTCTGCGGACGGACGGACGGACGGACGGATGGAGGTCTTTCTTACTGCATATCAACAGTGCTACCAACTATTCCAATATGCAGCCCTGCTGAGACAAATTAACATCACCTAGTTCACCTTAAAACTTAAAGGGGCTCTGAAAGCTAGCTGTCATCTTTGTACCATGAAAGTAAGTTGCATCAAATTGTATGAAATTTGTTCCGGGTAACCAGCAAGTAAATAAATCAAAATGTGTGGGGCGATTTGCTGTTGTGATTTACACAAGAAACCTTGAGGTTTGAAATTATGGAAAATCTGATGATTATTATGAGTAGCACAGCATAGGACCAGCTGTGTTGTCAGTGGTTTTCCCTCTCCATCTGCTAACACCACAACTGAGATTACACACTCCCACTTCACTGGCTGTTACTTCCTGAAGACACATGCATGCACAAATTTAGACAAATGCACAGCTGTTCTTGGGCTGTTTATTTTTAGGACATTTGATTGATGTGGCAATAAGTCTTTCCATGCCTTGACAGTTGAGGCAAATTAAAAAGTTCAATATATGGAAATGGTATTCAAACAACATTTTGTAGACTAAAATGTTATAAACTTTATATGAATATTTTAATATTTTCTGTTCATCAACATTTAAATTGAAATTTTTGGGATTTCAGTCTACATGCAAGTGAATATATTTATGTTGGTTAATATCTTTGGTCAGACTGATATTTCAAAAAAGCCCATTACATTGAAAATGAATCCTATTGACTTACTTTCAGTTCAGTTGTTTTTTAGTCGTACACAACAGTTGAAACACTCGTCGAGGGGACTTCAAATCCAGGCCTTGGCGCCGGTATTCTGCAGTGAGATTGAAGATATGACCTAATTACTCAGATGAATATTGCGGTCCGTCACGACGTGCCACGTAGCCATAAAATAAAGTCCGTGTCAACATGTAAGCACACAAACATTCGCACAACAACTTACTTTTTAGTTTCAGGTCAAACTGGTGCGGTGTTCCTGCCTCGGTTGTCATATCCATCCTAACTTGTAATTTTTAGTGTCAAACATTTTCCCGCTTCAGATTGTGGCGCACTGGGGAGAGAGTCACGTGATGGCGTGATGATGTCATCAGGACGTATTGGATGTTTTCTATTAGAGCGTTGTATTTTTAGTCACAGGTTTGTTTATTTTTTTTCTAAGCGTTATGGTTATTTTATTTTGCATAATTTGATAAGAGTTTACTTCAGTTAGAAGTGATTTTTTTATTTTTTATTTTTAACCTTCTTGTGGGCGGAGCCTTTGGCTATTAGACGGCTCTGCACCGCAGCGAGTCAGTCTGAGTTTAGGCTCCAACCAAATCACCTTGAAGGTGATGGACTCTTGCAGTGGAGGTAGTGCTGTTGTCTGTCTGTTTGTTTTTTTCTTTTTTAAACCTGCATTGAACGTAAATATGTTGTGTATCTTCATCTTTGCTCACCTGAACACAAGCACAATAAATATCACTGAAGTGAATTATGGCATTGGTCAATCATTTTTGTTTTGACCAAGTCATAATAGAGTTTCAATATGGATTTATTAAAGTGATTTAAAAATATTTCACAAACAAAACAATAACACAAGTAATACATACAAACATATA
>NW_006800023.1:1282019-1407212 GCF_000485575.1 Poecilia formosa | reverse complement strand
CTGGTTAACACAAATATATGGTGTGCGATTTGAGAATTAAGCATCAAATGGTGGAACATTTTTAAATAAATTTTACAAACCAGTAACAAAAAAACAAAAACAAAACAACAATCATATCACAACACCTCAAAAATACTGATTTATCTTGGTTCTGCACAACATAGGAAGATAAAAATTATCCATAAAGTTAAAACCCAATTTCAATAAAACTAATAAAATCAGTAAAATCACACAACTAAACCTTACAGACAGTAAAACCCTGACATATCAAAAAGCACTCATTTGAGTCAAACTTCAGCTAACTTCATAGATAACAAGAAATGCCAGTGATGTAAGCGGTAGAGCATGAAACCTTGAACTAGTGTGAGTGAGCTCACAACTGCACCTGGCCTCCTGGGAGCACCGGCTAGAACAACACTTTCAGAGAAAGTGCTTTCCTTTTTATTTTTCTCCTCAGAATATTTTCAAATCACATTGCCAGTGGTTTGAAAAGAAAGTCAGCGGACAAATATGAGCCCAGAAGACATTACTTCTTTCCAGTAGCAATTTAGTTTCTACATCTTTCCTGATAGACATAAAGTCTTTAGATTCCCATATACTGTGAGTAGGAAGAAGAATAGCTACTAAAAGGGAGATCTGGACATTTTCTTGTTTTAGAACGGTAACTAATTACCACCAAACAATATCAAGATGAAAAAAAACAAAAAATTCAATTTATGATTTGTGTCAAACCGACCTCACTCAAGACATTAGTAAGCAGTGTTTTTATAAATGTGGGGGCTACATGCTGGTGGGGGGAACTAGGATTGCAATGTTTAGTAAGATGAGGGCTTATTGCTGCAGAAAAGATTTAAACTCAGTCTGACATTATGTGGTACTGGTTGGAAAAATACCACAATTAATGTTCTGAATTAACACATCTGTTGCTCTTTTTGGTATCCATCAGGACACATATACACAGAGGCACATAAACACATACTTTCACTCTCCTTTCTTATTGGTAAAGATTCATTAAACTCCACATTTTTTCTGTTCATCTTCTTGGTTTTTATTAGGAAAAATGTTTCAAATTTTATTACATTTGGTTTTAGAGTTTTGTACAGAATAATGTGCCACCTGCATGGTAAGGTGGTGTGTAGTGCTGCATTAGTCGAAAGCAGGCAAAACATTGTTTACTCACACAAAGTATTACAATTACTTGCCATCCTAAGAGCATTCCCCTCAGCTTCACACCCTCCCGTTTCATCTTACAGCCGAGGTATTTTTCCCTTCATTTAATCCACAGGCAATTGTTTCTCCTTTCTGCTACAGTAGACAGGGACTTGATGATTCCTGGTAAGAAGTGACTCTTTGCTCCTATTTGTTTGGGAGTAGAGGTGGTTCATACAAGTCTCAATTAATCCCCTGTATCCTACTTCCCCAAGGAGCAACTTCAACATCCAGGCATTCTGGGATTGACTGTGTTTTTAGTTTCTCCCTCAACACTGTCCTTGCATTGAAGCGTTAACTCTTTGCTGCTATCTACCAAAGCCAAGCTGGCAGTTCAGAGTGTTGTGATCATAATGTTGGGGAAACACAAGCTTCTCTCTCCAGACTGACTTCCCATTTCAAATCCAGAACAACATGTACAATATTTACCTACTTTAAAGGCAAATATTTGTTTAAAGGAGGTTTCATTCTTCAGCACGCTGATATTACCAGTGCACTGATAATATCCAAAAGATATCAGCTTGTGCATCCTGATAATATGTGCCTAGGGCACATATTATCCTCAAGATGCACTGTTGTGAATGTTTTAGGTTTTTCTTTGCTTCAGCTCATGATTTTGATTGATGGCTAATTAACAAGTGTTGGCTGAATTGCAAACTTCTGAATCTGGTGTATTAAAGCATGGAGACATCTAAAACATCAGGGCAGGGTGCTTTGGGGACCAGGGTTGGGAAACACCAACAATAAATGTGTAAATCATAGCATTCAGATTGATTCCACTTCTTATTTATAAACAACTGCGATAATTTACCTCAGTTATATGACTGAGGTCATTTCTCCGAGCACAGCCATGGTGCTAGGCATTCCTTCCTTGGGAAAAGCTTGTGCATCCTGATCATATGTGCCTTAAAAATGGAGGAGTTTACATGAGGAGAAAATGAAGTGTTCTCCACACCACTGCCTACGATCTTGTGGATTGGGTAAGAGACCATATTGTCACCTTCCATAAGTCATTTCTTGCCAAAAGTGGTTTTGGCAAAAAAAAGAAAAACAAGCACCACCTCTTTTTTTTTCCCAAAAGATGTTTTAGACAAAAAACATCACTTTTGGCAACTTAAGTGATGTTGGACATTATTTTAGGAAGATGACAATATGTAGATCTTCTGGAAAATCTTAGATCCATCATCTCTTTAGCTCAGCTTCATTTTTTCTGGACTTCTCCAGTTGAACCATTGGCTCTGTTTAGCCATTGCAATTGACTTGGCATGCTCCTGTGCTTCTCCTCTTTTTCCCCCTTCTCCATAACGAGACGACTTGTTTGTGCTGGTGCGGCCAAATGCCACCAAAGAGCATTTGGGATGAATATCTACTCTGACTGCCTAAATAATCCTCGTCTGAAATGGAAATCAGACTAAACATTGTAAAGACTGTCAGTTCATTCTTTCTTCTTGTTGCCTCATGAAAAACTGTAGTTTTATATACGGACTCATAAGGTTTCATAAGCAGCATGACAATTCTTGGTCTGGTGCATTAAAACTCTAACTTACCTGTCTCATTTAATGCAGGACTTGAGCAACGTGGATGTCCAAGTTACTGTTTAATGTTTGTGCTGGTCAAACATTGCAGTTTTTACCAGTTGCTAATGGGGATTTTGTAAATTGTGAAAGCCAACATGGATCTTTACTCTAAACTGAAACCAACCAACTTGTGTAAAAAAAATGTCTACTTCTTCATCAAGTTAAAAAAAGTCATGACCCCTGCTATGGTTTGCTTCTCAGATACCTGTTTGCAGTGCTTAGAAGGATGTTTCCCCTAATTACTAGCTAAAAGTAATCAGAGTATTTATACAACATATCATCATATTGTTAGAAATTAATTTTGGTAATGTTTTGATTTCTGGAGAACAGTATGTTCTCCAGAAATGTAAAAAAAATATTGCATTTGTTATATGGGTAACTCTACTTTCTTTTGAGCTCTTTATGGCATCACTGCATATCCATCAAAGTACCCTTTTTGAACCAATTGCATTGCAATCAGCCTAATTTAGTTTTACAGCTTAAATGCTCCTAAGGAGAAAAGAAAGAAAAGAACATCCTTCTCTGGCAAGAAAGCCAGTTTGCGGAGTGTAGAGCCTTTGCCTATGGTATAGAGCTGTGAATGACTGTGTAAACTCCTGTGAAGTGCCTATTTACACACCAGTGTCTCAGGGGCAATGTCAAATCTAATGCTGATTGAGCCTTGCCTCTCACACTCCTGCTTCAAGTTGACGGCATGCCAATGAGTTGGGCTTCAAAGTGTGTGAGAGAGGTTGAATAGGGATGTTTGAGCTGCAGAGACAGGAATGAAAGCAAGTCATCATTTGCCACATAAAATGATTGCTGTCTTTGTAGTGCTAATATGGAAATGTTGGAGTAACTTTAAACTTACAGCATGTAATCCAACAACAAAATAGGAACTTTGGCAGAACAAGAGTTGCTTAAAGGAAGGTCCTTTAAATATTAGGACCTGTATTCTGAACAGCATTCACAGCTACATGCCGGATTTTGTCCAACAACATTCATAAGTAAATTTGCTTTTAACTTGGAAAATACAATGAAATGTAATCTCAGAAGAGAAAAAGAAGATAAATATATGAAGGGACATGCACTGACAAACAAGTATTAGTAGAGAGGGACTGGTTCTGACCAGAGAACAGTTTTTCTCAGTGGCTTATTGCACTCAGATGCACTCAGATGCACAGACATTGGAGTCTGTTTGTCAGCCGTCATCTAAACATGAGTCAGTTCATCTTAAAGATAAATGTGAATCTTCCTGTACCACCATCAAGCTTAACCCTTGAAAGTGAGTTTTGTCTTCAATTATTATTCAATTATTATTGAATTATTATTGGAGGACACTTGGAGGAAGAGTGAAGATCAGAGTCAAGAAGAGTTTTAAAGGCAGTCTGATGAAGTAGCCTATACCTGGGTATTTTACTTAAGGTAAAGTACTTCTTGAAACAGAAACAATGGAATGGAAAGCTACAGTTTAAGATTTTTTGTTTGAATCTTGTTGCACTGATTGACTTTTGAGGAGAGTGACATTTTCATTTTCATGTTCCGGGTATGCAATGTTCTTTTGCAAAACAGATCCTTCTTGTCAATGCAAATTTATGTTATGTATGGCACACGGTTTGTTTGAAATATGACAATTACCTTAAGTGTAAAAATGCCAGAGAAGCATACCATGACTCAATATAAATAAATACTGTCAGATCCATGAATCACTTCACTTTAGAACCTTAACCTTGTCCTTTTTATCCCCGACAGCCTTGGCAAACAAGAATATTATATGCAAGATTGTAAAGACAGCGATCAATCTGCATTACATTTACAAACTACTAAAACAATGCTCACCTTTTCTCCTTGCTGCACTTCTGTCATACCGTCGCTGCTGCCATAGGCTCAGAAGAGAAAGCATTAAAGAAAAAGGTCAGGCCTCAGTTATTAGGCATGGTCCTGTTTGCTAATAGCTCTGCCTGTAGAGGCAGTTATTGATTAGAATCTGTCTCTTCTACAGCAGTGAGGAACACACACATTTTGTTTGTGCTTCCTAATTGAGTTTAGTTCACCTTGTGGACACACTTGTAGTTGCATTACAGATTAAATATTTCAGCATGCTTCAACAAACAAAAGCACATCTATGTCTGACAACACAAGGGCACAGAAACACACCTGCTTGCAGAAAAAGATTTAGTTGTAATAAAGTGCATTAATTATTGGTGCTTGTGATCGAAAAATTGCACTCTTCTGCTCCTACACAATCAGGAGATTATATGTTTGCTTTAACATTATTAAATTACAGAAATTTAAATAAAACTCATAGACTACAAAAGCTTTTTGTATTTTTTTTTCAAATACTTCTTGTTGCAAGTTGAAAAAAAATTAATATTTTGCCAGATAAGAAAAATAAAAATCTTCAAAAAAAGTATTGACATTTTTAGGTGTGAATTACAGCAACATTTGAAAGAAACATTACACAATAAAGATAAATCTCAAAAAAGGTAATGATTCTTACAAAACAATTTTTGTCCATTGCATTGAACTGGCAAATTCCAACTGTGGTTCTTCTATCCTCCACCAGAGGGCATAAAACAAGTTTACAATTTTATATTTCAACGTTTTTAGGCAGGTCACAGAAGTGTTGGAGGGTAAAAACTCAAGAATTTCTGAACAAAGCCATAGCAAGTGGTTATCTCTAAAACCGATTAAGTACCCTTCACAATACTTATTTAAGAACAAACCAGGTTCAAGTTGTTGAAAGTCAAAAAGACAAAGAAAAGCTTTGCTTGAATTAGATTCAAATGTAGACATGCTTAATGACTTCAAGAATGATCAAACTAAAAGAACCTCCAACGTGCCATCTTTTCTGCAAAGCTAAACCTTTTCAGGGCAAATATAGTCTCAATGCCAGATCAGGGAATTTGGAGGAAGAATAGTAGGTTACATTTAAACCATAGAAAATGTCAGCAAACTCTGTCCAAAGAAGGACGTAAAATTGGTCCTTGGCTTTCCTTATTCTTTTTGAATTCACATGTGATGAAACACGTGTCTTTTCCAGCCACGAGGCATGTGATGAATTGCAGTTGTTTAACAAAAGCCACTGCTCTGTGGAGGGTCAATAACTCATCTATGATCAGTGAGTGTGACCACAGTGACACACTCTGATCAAAAGTGTATAAGACTGTCTGTGATCAACTGTATATCTGTCAATGCTTTGCTTCATGCTTTCCACACAGTTCCATTAGTAATACTGTGCCTCAGCAAGGGGAGCTCTAGCCTGCAGGGATTTTTGCACCATAAATCACCTTGTGATTATGAATTGTATGCAAGACCCCGCTTGGTGACAAATTAGGCACCCTGGAGGAGCAACAGTATGCAGTGGCTTTAAAAATACTTGTTTCTGGCTTTTTAAAATGTTAATAGCTAAATAGAGTTACTTTAACAACCGTGAACAAATATTTAGTTTGACCTTATGGAATACATTTTCTGGTGCTTCTCTAAAAGTTTGCAATATCTGAAGCAAACCAATTAGATATGGCACTAAAATGTAAACAAAATAAAATAATGAAAACACAACTACACAAAAGGTGTAATAAGCAATTTCACCTCATGACTATAGAACTGGGACATCTTCGGGTGAAAGGTGAATCACAAGGTAGGTATTGTTTTTATGTTCTTTGTTCTCTGATGTGTGGAGAACTGAGGATTGGTAAAAACCTATTTATGTTTACTTGTACATGCCTACATGTATTTACCAAGTAGGTATAAGTAATAACATGCTCTCTCTTATCCATGAATCAGCAGCTATTTCAGGTGGACACTTCAGCCAGGCTGCTAACTTCAGCCAGGCTGCTAATTCTGGTGCACACATTTGTTTTCATGCAAGTCATCTTTAACAGTTTCATAACATAAACACATTTTTGATACAAAACAGGGATTTCTTTGCATTGAAATATGTCTTTACAATGTGTAAACCTTTGAGAAATTGCCATGCTTTGAGCTACAACATTCTGGACATATTGGGCTTGCACTAGCTAGAGCCAGAAATGCTTACCTAAAGGTAGACCTGAACTACATTTTTCACTACAACTCAGCTTTTTATGTTTTCATTTGTTCTAAGCGGAGTTTTAAAAATACTTTTTATGTTCAGAAACTGTCTAAAACTATTCATGTTTTCTTAGGTTACCATTCCAGACAAAGAAATTGGTTACAAGGTTGAATGTTTGTTTCTAAAACTCCTATTTGGTACCGTATAATGCCTCCCATCGACTGACTTGATATTCATTGTCGATGAGAAACTTCACAGCACAAGTGAATACACCTCAGGACACTGGTTTTGTGAAAAATGTGTGGGATATTGACAAAAAAAAAAAGAGTTTGGAGAGACAGAGTGTGTGTGTGTGTGTGTGTGTGGGTGTGTGTGTGGGTGGAGGGTTGATAGAAAAATGAGGAAATCAGACAGTACAGATAGTAGGACAGAGGAGGGGCATCACTGTTGAGCTTATTAGGATTGACTCCCCCATGCTCCAGACAGTTTAATAACTGTTCTTTATTGTAATAACAGAGGGCTGTCCTACTATAGATGGTTTCAATTTCTCCAGCAGTGTCCATCATGCACAAGGCAGATTAAATGTCTTGTGTGGACTAATCGCAGACAGATTCAGATTGCCCTCAGCCAAGCTTCTTTGGCCATTAATGAGACCATTTTGCTGAAGTGAGCTCTACTCAGGGAAAGCTAATCTCTGAGTAGTGTGAAGAATGGGGTACAAAGGGGACAGAGAGAGGCACTGACCATGAAAATAGCTGCAAGATCAATTGCAGAGTTTTTTATTTGCTGGCCTCAGGTGGATCAAAATATGTTGTTTAAATAAAACTAAGGGTTGGTAAAACAATTCTGTGATATTAAACTATTTTTTTAATAATTCTGCACAATTCCCTTGATGTAAGAGCTACTGATACTCAAAACCTTAACACATAAGCCAAAAACAAATTCTAATTCAGGACAGACATGGCTGGAAACTGATGAGATACAACAAAGATGCCACTGCAGGAACGAGCCGGGAGAAAGGTGGAGGACAGAAACTGAACCACACTCAGGTCATACTCAGAAGAAGAGCAATGTTGCACCCATCTTTAATAACTTCATGCTGAGAAAAATAAGAGGCTGACTCTTTTGTTCACTGAATGAACATAAATAACCAAGAATTGACACTGGAAAAAAACACTGCAGACTGTTGCTCAGGGGTCCAACCTGCTTTCTGCAGCATCTTAAACATTATGCTGGCACTCGCTACTCTCCAGCAGGAGTGTTTCTGCACCCCAGATACACTATCTTGTCCTGCAGTTGCCACACATGTTGCATTAGTAAGTTATGTCTGCTTTTTGGCATTGTTAATATATTTTTACATATGTTATGTGTTGTTTTTCGCTGTTATTTCTCAGTTCTTTGTTTCATTCTCTCTTTCTGCAGGTGTAGAAACAGACTTCTACTGTGTTTTCTTCAATTCTTCTGCTCTTCTTGCCTATTTGCATGGACAGTTAGGGCTGAAACGTATAGGATGCATGCACACACTACAATATTATTTCAAAAGAAGAGTCTTAAACAGAGATACAACGGAGTGTCACACTTTACAGACTTATTCATATCCAGGCTTAGTTACAGAGAAAAGCACATGCTAAAAGCAACTGGATGTCACCTTACAGTACTAACATAACTCAGATGTTTGTTTGTTTTTTTTTTAATCAAATTGTCCCTAAATAAAATAAAAATATACATTTTTGAATTTGTTAAATGAATTAGACTTTTTAAAATGTAGATTCCAAAAAGCTCCCTTATGCCTTTGACTTGGTTTGACTCTCGGTTGTATAAATAAAGCTGACTTTCTATGCTGTCATGTCAACATTAGCACTGTGGCCTCTCACCCTTGGAATAACTGTACGGCCTCATTGAATCACCAACCTAAATTCTCCCTGTGATAGAAAATTTTAAAACAAGAGTTTATGAATGACAAAGCACCAGCAACTAAGACTGAGTATGACAGTGATTGATTGGTACAGTTTCCTTAATTTGTGCAAAATGGATCAGTACGATTGTGGAAGCAATTTTATTTGTAGAGATATTTGTTTTGAAAATGAAGAAAAGAAAGAACATTAGCTGGAGATGGGTCGATTTATTGGTGGCAAAGGTTTTGACAGAACAGGAAAATGTTTGACGACATATGACAGTTACAACTAGACCACTCACAACTGGAGTTCTGCTTCTAAGTCCTGTCATGTTTAAAAAGGTTATCATCCACATTTAGTAAAAATGATGAGGGATTTAGGAATGGCAGCATAGACTAGGGGGTGGACATAGGCAGAACAACTTAATTAAACTGTATTATAAATTAGATTTAACCTATTTTTTAATAAAGATTTTTTTTCTCAATAAGTAATTTAAATACCTAGCTACCAAGCGAAATAAACTTACACAAAGGAAAGAACACGGTGACAAAACACCTGTGCGCCACATGTAGCTATGAAGTGGTGAAGCGCCAAAGTAACCTGCAGCCTTCTAAAATCTTCCATGTCTTCACGTGTGCTCTCACACGTTGAGAAAGCGTTGACGTATTTGTGTTCACCCACGCATCATCTCAGATTATTGTTTTGCCCTGTAGGTGAGTGAAGGACATTGTGCACCAGAGTGAACTCGTAGCTGATGAGAAAATCTTGTCCCAAATGAGCTGCTGCATGAGCAGGTGTGAATGAGTCAATTAAGAGTTTTAATGAGGGGGCGGCTTGGATGAAGGAAAGCTATGAGAAGATGGAGAGGAGTGTGTTGGGGAGGGAGGTGGGAGTGGCCGTGCATACCTAAATGAAGGGAGGATTCTGACCTAAGCAGCAGATCTCTGCCAGTCTTCGGCTCTCGCCGCCTTTTCTTTCTCCTTGACGTTTGTAGAGTGTTCATTAGAACTGTATAAAACAGACAAACAAAAATGAAGATATGTCAGTTTTCTTTCCAGAAACATACATTTTCTAAGGTTCTTCTTACCATACACCTGTTGGGGGGTTTTCAGCTGACTTTTCATTCCAATTCTGAGATTTTTCAAGAATGCTACTATAAGCTTAGGCTTACTATGTCTGCTAAGCAGCTCAAAACATTAAAACTGCTTAATTTGCAGGACATAGTGACCAGTTTTGCTCACTCTGCTACTTTCTCATTCTGCTCCCCAATTTAGCAATATTTGCTGTTTGCAGCTTTTAACTTTGTTTCCTCTGTTTTTGCTCTTCAAATTAGCTACATCAGGCCCAGTGCTTCTGTTCAGAAACTTCATGTATACCTTTACGTTCACCTTCTGCAGATCATACACTTGATCCACTCTTAGTGTTTAACTCTCTCCTACACACAGCCGTTGCTTGAGCTTTTGCTGAGACTTACTGAATGTGCTCTTATTCCACACACTTGTAAACTGGCTCAGAGTTTATCTGTTTAGTTGTGTTTCTTAGATGAAACACCTGAGGGAACAACCACTAACTCTTTATATATTCTTTAACATATAAAGCACTTCTGGATCAGAGTTTCTGTGTTTTGTGTGTGTATGCTCTGTCCTTTGAAACGCCCAGTTGATCATTGCCATGTACACTGAGCCAGGTTCTGCTGGAGATTTCTTTCTGCTGTCTTTACATGCTTAGAGAGGGAATGTTGACAGTTTGAATGATGAACTGAACTTTACTGCATCATTTGAAAACTAGAATAAAACTGGAATACAGGCAACTTTTTAGTCTGTCTGATTGAAGTGACTTTTGTTTTTTTCTCTAAGTCGACATTTGTTGTGAATTGATGTTGTATACATGAAGTTACTTTAAATTGAAATCACCTACTTCCAAGGCCTAACGTTTCCTTTAGACATTTTCTTAGCAAATCATCACCGAATACATTTTATTTATTTATTGCTAGCTCTCATATGATCTTACATAACCCAGCGCATATTCAGTATGACCTCCAGGTAATATAAACTAAAATCAGCTCATACAAAAGGACATAGTCAATTTTCCCTTTTAAACTGAAAATAAGAAAAGAATGTGAGGCTCTGATCGTTATGCAGTTGCATTCATAGTAACCAGGATACACCTGCAATGCAGTCTTTTGGATGTTCTTCGTAATTAGACGATTTAAATTTTTCTCACAATCCATTGTGTCAACTATTACATCCCTAAAGTTCTTTTTTTCTTTCTTTCTTTGTCAGTTATGACCACCTTTTCTCTCTTGATCATTGAACAGGAGTTGTTCATCGAGTCAGTTAGGATAATTAGATTTGGGAATGCATAAAATAGCTCAGTGCTTGGTCCAGTACAAGCCCATCCACACAGAAACACACACATGCATGCACAAGCGCACACTGGATTATGCAAATCAGGGGGGTTCACGCTTCCTTTGAAATGTAAAGAATGAGTATGGAGGGTTTGCTGTGGAGATAAACACAGAGTTCAGATGGAGGACACGGAGAATGAGCTAAGCTGAGCTTCACATGATGTAAATGCTTTTTCTAAAATTAGACTCCGCTTTAACACCAATGTGATGTGCTGGTATTTTGTACACTTTATACTTGTAATTTCAGTGTTAACAACTTATTACAAATTCAGCTATTAGCGCCGTGAAAATGTTCCATTCAGATCAATTTAGTCATAGGGAGATGCTAAAAATGCACAAATATGGCTTTAAAAAAAAACACTTTAAAACTTGCAGCACAGTGAATGTTTGTTAAAATACATCTAAAAAAGGCCTAGATGCTTTATTGGATAAATTTGGTAGATGTTTGGTTAAACAGTAAAAGTCTGACTGCATGTCTGAAAACAACCAATTTCAAGTTGATCATTATTTGGTCACCAATTCAGAGTTTTTTTAAGCTTCCCATCCTTGTGCAAATATGTAATCCATGACTTTCAATACACTTTACTGCATCCTGTCATTACTGTGATTTAAAAAAAAAATACAAATGAAACCCTGTTCTGCATCTGTGTCCTCTGTATCGTGAGCAACTCTCTTACAATTGTGTGTAATGTGTTTCTAATTGGAAATTGTGATTATGTTTTGTAACTGTGTATTATTAAACATGCCACCATTCCCCAAATATTTACTCTCAAATAAGACAAGTACAGAGTTCATTCCACACATTGATGTTATCATTTAAATGCCACAACTAAATATGGATGAAATCAGTTCATAGCCACAGCAAATCATCCTGTGGCCAGCGATCTTTGAGGTTGGTCCATCTGGAAACATTGTCTGCAGATTTATAACATTTATCTAAGATTGCAGCTGAATTTGTTGAGTTCTATGTGTTTAGAAATAAAGTGAAACAAAGCTCTGTAAGCTTTGACTGATATGTCAACACATTCTAGCAGCTTTTCTTAACTTTCTTAACCCAGAGTTGCAGCAGCATATTAAGGTAATCCTGCAGAAACTCAGTTGGGGGCAAAATATCTTTTGCTGTCAAGAAAAATAGATACATCACAGTCTGGAAGGTAAATGGTGAGAGAGACAGCAGCAGTACTGATGTGGATCATAAAGCACTGGTAGTATGCTGTGCGTTATTTCACTGTCTGTTTTCAAACATGGTCAGGTCAGTTGGTTAAACCAAAATCAAATGAGAACGACTCACTAATTAGCTAATGTGTCAAACAGTAGGAGTTTGTTTCAACGTATCCTTAATATTCTGAAGTTTACAAACATTTTCTTGGTATTTAGTAGAACTGCCTGTTAAGCTAAATGACTTCAGATGTGTTCCTTCCAAAAGTTTTGCACAACAGTTTATAAGAATTTTGGCCAATTCCTACTTACAGAACTGATTAAACCGAGTCAGACTGTAGGCTGCTTTGCTCAGACAAAATTTTCCAACTCTGCCAACAAATGTTCAACGATTAGGGCTTTTTGATAGTCACTTCAAAACAATGACATGTTTGAATTATTGATCGTTGTCTATGCTCTTCTTGGAATATTTTGAAAATGACCTATTTCTGCTAATAATGCTGCTTTACTATGAAATAACTCCATAAATGACAGACAATAACAATAGGCCCTGGGTCATTTCAGGGCCTATTGTTGCCATGAAATGACCCATATCAGAATAATAGCAGCTTAAGTATGCATGAATTGCAAAGAATAGAGGTAGAAAAAAACAATGAACTGACACACTGCTTATTATTATTCATTCATATGTTCGACAAATAGAAAGTAAGCTGCTGATATGCATCCAGCCAAAACACAGGATGAAAGATAAAGGAGATTTGTATGTCAGGACCTCTTCACCTGTACCGCTGGAGAGGAGGAGCATGATTATCTAAAATCAGTCTTATTTATTGTAAATAAAACATTCATATTAAAGCTGAAAGAGTAAATGTGGAAACAGTTGCAGATTAAAACAACCAACACTTACTGAAAAAAAGGAAAAATGATTCAAGAACAAAATGTATTTTCGGTATTTCAAGTTTGAGGGAAAAAAGAAGTGATTTTTGGATGTGTGTGACTTTGGGTCCTGCAAATTATTATTTAGGATGGCTGCCCTGATATAAATCATTAAAAGGGCAATATATATTTTCCGGACACATAGCGCCATTTTATATCACAATCAAGTAACTATGTTACCTTTGGTAGTAATTAAAATTTTGCATATAACTTTAAAAAAAACAAACAAAAAAAAACCTGACATTTCATGCCATGAATTTGGTGTCCATCTCTAAGAATCTCTTGCTCTTTTCAACACTCCACCTTTAGCATGTCATAACAATGACTTCCCATTGTGCTGTTTGGGATAGTATATAGAAGAGTTGAACTGGGAAGTAGCTCAGCAGACTTGCAGTTCCACCAAATGTTTGCTAACTGCTGCTGCCGCTAGTCTGGTGGAGCTGAGCGGGGAATGAATGGAGGCGGGACGCTCTGTGAGACTAAAGCATGGCTATCGACTGCAGCTCAGAGGAGGGAGGAGCTTTGTGGAAATAGGAGATGTTATGTAAAAAGAATCCCACACAAGGCCATATATTTTTTATTTTTTTATTTTTTACAATTTTGTTGTTTTAATTGTCAGCTGTTGATTAAACCCTTTTCATTACCCTGTACCTGTATAAGTCCTAGACGGAGGGAAAGATTCACAGAAGACCCTCTCTACAGACAATGTTTGTTGCAGTCTGGTTACTTACCAAAACTAAAATTTATACTCATTGAATGTAAAATACCATGTGTGAAATAATGAAGTATTTCAGCAGAGGGGAATACAAGTAAGGCAAAAAAAAAAAAAAAAAAAAAACCTAACTTAAAGAAAAAAAAAAGTCTCAAAACAGATGAACATGGGTGAATGTCATTCAGATGAATGTAGCTCAAAGTGTCTGTTTTCTTAAAAGGTTGGCATCTAGCTTAATTATAGGATACATTTGACAAAGAACACATAAATGTGCTCATGATCCACCATCAAGTTTCCATTACCAACCTGAGTGTGAAGTAATCCACATTCTGCACACACTCCATCTTGGCAGCAGGGGAGTACCAGATTTTGGCAAAATGGGTTACTTGGTGCCTGTTTTGCTCCTTAGCAGCAGATAATTGCACAGTCTTTGTCATATATTAAGCAATCCTATTAACCGAAACTCAACATCATGCTTCATCATTAGGCCATTACAACTCAGATGTAATCTTAGCTTATGAATTAAATTACCTGTGTCCTACATGACATTAATAGAGTCTGAGTGAGAGTTTTATGTCTGCAATGGGGCTAATGATGATAGGAAATAAGCATTTCCTCTGGGGCAGCAAATGAAACAGTTTAATGTTTGAAGTTGCACAGAACGCACTGTAGGACATTTGATGAAGAGTTTTAGAGCATATTAATGTTTACGTTGCAGTAAATATAATACTAAAGAGTGTTTTGGCTTTATGCTGTTCTACTTTTCAGATTTAAAGAAAACAAAACGCAAGGCTTTTTCGTAAAGTAACTACATGGATAGTTATTTGTCTCCTACACAACTGGGGTTTAACTCTGCTGACACTTTGAAAAGAAAACTACATCAAACGATTTCCTCAGCTTCCTCATGACAGCTGGAGTCTTCTCCAGCTGGCTCAGAGTTCACAAAAAGGGCAAGCCAACATATCCAGACAACATCATATCAAACTATCAGAGAACTGCAGCAACACAGAAGACATTTTGCTGCCAACCTTAGAGGAGGTAAAAACAGCCCCCAGGCTTCGGTTGATGAGCCTTTTTACCTGGGTTAAACAAGGCCTTGTACACATTTGTTTTTCAATTGCGACAATGTTTGGGAACTCAGACATCCGTCTTGGCAGGGAGGTGAATATTGATGGGGTTAGCAAGATATAAACCTTGAGTTAAACTTCTGCTAGTTTAGAGTGATTAGATCACCAGTAGGAACATTTAAAAATGTTGCAAACCATTGAAGAAGAAGAAACGAGACGATTGGCTCTAATTTCCACTGGGTTCATTTTAAATTATGTAAATTCCAGCCAGTAAAAATAACTGATGCAACATGAAAATTTCAATTTTTCCTCAAATGAATCAAATCAACTTCCTTTCAAAATTTCATAGGATAAGAAAAACAAAAAGAACTAAATGAAACATGCGTGTCACATTTCAATCATAAAATGGCCACTAGAGAGTAAGACCTCATTCCATAGTTTTATTTGGTTTCTAAAGAGAAGGGGTAGTGAAGACATGGCATTCTCTGAAACATTATTATTCTTATCCATATTTAACTTTTAAAAAATAAATTTAGTGTCTACACATGCCCTGTGTTCCCATTAGGAGAACTGTTTCATGCACATCACAAAACAATGAAGAGCAGGTCCCAAACACAGAGAGGCAGATAGATGAAAATTCAATTGTTCACTTACTAAACTTCAAAAATAGGAAAAACAACAAGCAAAGTCCAGATGACAAGGACTAAAAGACATCCTGGAGGAAATGTTGGGCTCTGACAAGGTGATTTTTAAGCTGGAGGGTTGATTACTGAACAAGAAGCAGGTGGTTGATTTAAAACTGGGGGCAGCTGTGAGGGAAAGCAAGAAACTGAAGTTGATCTGAGGAAATTTGTTAGAATACACGGAGAACATTGAGGCAGAATACAAATATCAAAATAAAGCACAGACCCAGCGATCATGACAGCACAGACAACAGAGTTTCCCCAAGAGAAACCAGCGTAGCCAGAAAGACTAAAAAAAGTTCATCAATATTTGATCAGTGTTAGAATATCTGGAGCCTTCTGTTGAGAGGGCATAATCAGTCAATATCTTCCCTGCAGTAATTACTTTGTTGTGTTAACTTTGATTACACAGACACTGGTTTTCCAGCCAATCTCGTGTTCGAAAGGAACCGAGAACAAAATAAATGTCTTCTTTCCCTGAACAACAGCCATGCCAAAAATTTAACAGTGATCTATAGGAATATTTTTTAAAAAGCTTTAATGTTGAACAGAAAAACAAGGCAGTGAAAAATAAATACAACAGCAATCACTTTAACCACATTTTTGTGTTTGTTTTCCTCCGTTGCCTTATTTATTTGGTGAGCAAACTTCGAGGCGCTGCTGTCGGTCCTGTGATTGGTGGGTTCCTGCCAGATACATTCAACGTGTTTCTCTTGGCCCTCCACGTTTCAAATGTATTAAATATTGTAGACAACCATGAAAATACATTAAGTTGATGTGAATTAGCATTTAATGAAGACATAATGGTTGTACAAGAAAATGTTTGGATGAACTGAAAAGAGTTTTTTTCAGCACCACTGACAATTACTTTGATTCAACCACCTGGCTAGTTCCAATGAATTTAATCAAAGTAACTAGTATGGAGAGTTATTTACCTTAGTTAACTTACTACAGTTAACAAACACTCATTTTAAGATCTCTTAAATATCTTAATATCTTTTAATCTTTTTTTTTTTCCCCTGTGATGTGCCTAGAATAAATTGGTTCACAAATCACTATTCAATTTGGAAAAGGTTTTCAATGTTAGACTATCGTTGGAAATCAAGATTTGCATCAATGTTTTGCTTAAGTAATAATTAATAATTATGATTTTTAATTTGTCTATTGAATTGTTAAGTTGTTTTTATTTGAGTCGGGGCACCGATCCAGTATCTTTGGAATCATGAGTGAAACTTGAAAGCCTTTGTTGAAAGAACAAGTTCATAGCTTCTGCACAGCAGAAAATTTCTCACACAAGAACAAATGATGACTGACACACTTATTTTCAACTTAATCTGAGAATTTATTAACAAAATAGCCCAACATTACATTCAACTGTATTTCAACATTACAGTTGAAATATGCAGTCTAGCTACTGATGAAAAAGACAAAAGAAATATATTGAAAGATAAATGAAATGGGACGCTGAATCCTAACTTCAGCTTATAATTAAAACAGGGAACAAAAAGAAAAATCAGCCACAACGTAGCCAAAGCTCAGAGTATCACAGATCAGCATGGCAGTGACAGGGATGAGGCTTAGGAGACCAGAATGTGAAAATGGGGCTGATCTTGTCCAGATCCAGACCCATTCACCACTTTGGAACAAAAAGTCATAGAAACTCAAACATGGGCTCCAGCCTGGCTTTAAAACTGAACAAAGGAAAATGTGGCTTCAGGACTGTGTGCTGTATGACAACAGAGCGAGGACAAACGGAAACAAAAGGAGAGGGAGAACACAGCTCAGATACGACACGCAACATGATCTTGGCGCGTTGTTCAAACTCTCCTTTAATGCATGTCACTTCAAACAAATCACAGCATTTGTAAAACATTTTGAAAACCATGTAGATTAATTACCTTTCCCCCTTTTTTTTTTTTTTTTTTACAATTTTGCATGCCTTTATGTTGGTCAACGCAAGCAAGGTTAAAAAACTTTGTGAATAACCAGTGAAAAAGCCCTTGGGAAATGTACAGTTTCATTCATCCCTTGGAAGTACATTTACATCAGTAGAGTTGCAGGATGATCCTGGTTTGATTGTTTATTAAATTATGTGAGTATATTTATGATGTAAGCATCAGTGTCCTCTGAGAGCAGTTAACTGACTTTCACCACCTCAGCAATTTTTTTTATTTAGGTAAAACTATTTTTACATATATCCACTTTTCTAACCAAATGTCTATTTACAATAAATAGCAGAGCTACAATATGGCCTTGTGAGGGGATATGATGCATTCTGGGGGTGTGGGTTAGTGCTTGAATGATGTATGTGCATATTACAGACAAGGATATACAGAGAGGGAGACAGCTTTTTTTCACATAAGTGCCTTCGAAGGTGCAAAAGGGGGATGTGAAGGCCCTGGGCATTGGCTGGCGCATCTAACGGACTGGAAACAAGGCTTTATATTCAGCAATTTATGATCTCAATGAAGGTGAAGGAGCAGAGGAGGGAGGAGAGCAAAGGGAGTACTGATGGAGACCTTGGGAGGTGAAACAAAGGACATTGTCCAAGACAAACTGCCATCAACAGATGTTGATAAGAGACGCCCAGATAGAGATTGCTTCCTTCAGTATTTGATATTTATTTTTGCCCTCTTTCTGCTTTGTCTTACTTTTTTTTTTTTTTTTAGCTTTTTGGCTGTAATAACAACAAAGCATTCAAGTATATCTCTGAGACAGGTATCAAAGGTAAAATATACACTTGTTACACTCTTTTTAAAGTTTAAAAATATATGAGTAAAGGCAAACCCTATTTTTTTGACATCTTCTAACTTATTTTTACTCTGCCTGTTACTTTATATTATGTGTTTTTTCTTTAGTTAGTGCCTCTATTTACCCTTTCCAAGTTTTTCCTCTTTCCACTGCTGTCTTCCAAGTTTGCATTTGGCAGATTCTCCCTCGCACTCCTGGATGTTTATGTTGGCATTTGGCAGGTTGTTATGAGGTCATGTGATTAATCCCCCAGGCAGGAGAAACAACATTAACCTGCCTCTCTACATTTGCCACTGCATCACCTTAGAGAAACACCTTGGTCCAGCAGCTACACCGGAAAAGTGGGAGTATAAGCACATTAAAATTTTTAACAGGTCCTTAGCTTTCTACTTCAGATATGTAGCCCACAACAGTAAGAGTCGTAATTGTCATTCCCTAAATCGCCCAAAATATGTGTTTGGATTTAATCAGATGTTATGTGGTATTGCTAGCCAGCACATTAGTTTGTGTTGTAGTTTTATTATTATAAATACAGTTTTTTTTTTAAATAAAAGTTTTACTCTGATAGATGTATTCTGTATGCCTTTGAGACAGAAAAACAACAGTTTAATAATATACTGTTGCCTTGTTAAGAGGCTACATCCTGTGTCAATATTGCAAATATTATTGCAGCATTTCATTCGAATCTGTGGACAGCAAATGGTGAATAAGTTACTGTATGAAATCAAAGTTTTTTCCCCTCATGTCCTACCTGGAAAAATGTTTTACTTGAAAAGAAGTTTAAAAGAAATTAAAAGGGAGAAAGATAGTTTCCCTTTTTCTTTTCCTTATTAACAACTTAGACAATATCTCTTTAATAAGGTAATCTAATCATCAACACTGACTAATGTTAATGGTGTTTGCTTTACTAAACCTGTTTAAGGCAACAAACAAACAATGGAAGCTAATTTTAGCCACTTCCATCAGAACATTTACTTTGATTCTTTCTTCTTTTAGGGATGATCCACATCTCATAACTACAGGTGATGGTTGGAACATAGACAGATAAATGAATCAAGAGTTTTACATTTTTACTTTGTTCTTTGGTCACCATTAAGAGGACTCGTATTCTTTACTGCATTCAAAACCCCAATCAGTTTATCCAATTTCCACTCTGTCCAATCATTCCACTTGAGGAAGAGACTTACCTTTGCCAGTGGGGCCAACCAACCTTTTGGGGTCTCAGACTTTGAAGGGAGGACCTTGTGGGCAAGGGAACGTTTCTAGATTTAGATTTAACTTGATGAGACATGCTGTATGGTTAAAAACTCTCAGTGTGCTGCCTTTATGCTGTCCAAAACATATGGCAAACTACTCAGGACTGTCAAACGTTAAAAAGTCAAATGGGAGTCAAAGATCTGTATACACAACACCAATAAGCAGTGGAACTTGTGAATGATAAAATATATATTCTGTCAGGTTTGTTTCTCTTGATGTCACTGCACCCCACAGCTTTGTGTTTTCTCCTAAACATTTGTCTGTA
This sequence comes from Poecilia formosa, assembly GCF_000485575.1. Taxonomy (NCBI): domain Eukaryota; kingdom Metazoa; phylum Chordata; class Actinopteri; order Cyprinodontiformes; family Poeciliidae; genus Poecilia; species Poecilia formosa. The sequence goes on along the minus strand of NW_006800023.1, from coordinate 1,387,283 downwards.
GCATCCAGCCTTCTGCCAATGTTGGGATCCATCTGTCTTCCTCTCTGTTTGATGCAGATGGAACAACATGACAAGGGCACGGGAGCCAATCCATTCCAACCTTGTCATTTGCAGGCATTTCGATCTGCCACAGCACTCTTCCATCTCGATTAGGGGTGTCCTGCTGTGGAGAGACAAGCCTGTGGAAGTGCTTGTGCATGTTTGTGTGTGTGTGTGTGTGTGTGTGTGTGTGTGTGTGTGTGTGTGTGTGTGTGTGTGTGTGTGTGTAGGTGTGTGCGTGTGCGTGCGTGTGTGTGTGTGTGCGTGTGTGTGTGGTAAGGAAACGGGAAAATGTGGTCTTTAGCTGAGGCAGTACTGTGATACTCATCCCTCTGAACCTGTCAAAACCAACACCATTGTCATGTTGAGGTTGTGAGGAGCAATGCCACTTTTCCACCTTCGTGGGAGTTACTGTTCCTAAGAGATGAATAGGAGATGCTAGATTAAAAGAAATACATGTCATAGATTTAGTTATGTGCTAATATGGTACAAATGATGTGTTGATGTTAACTTGAAAACCAAGGTTTGGTTTGCTTTGAAAAGCTTTGTGCATGCTGACATGTTTCCTGTTGATCAGGACACCCTGGTGCAGTGTTTTCCAAACTTGGTCCTCAAGTAGACCTGTTCTGCATGTTTTATGTGTTTCCTTGCTTTCAAAAACCTGGATGAATGGGTGATTAGCAGGTATGCTGGAACATAGACACATCTGATACAAGTTTGGGAACCATTGTCCTATAATATATTGTGCATTGGAGTTTGAAATAGGAACATATGAGAAATACATTGGAAACGGAGAGAAAACAGACTTGATCTCATTTTCTGAGCTGAGATTTTTTTCCTCTTTTGTCTCAAATAATGCTCCAACCACCTCATCAGATTTCCCAAAGCAATGTGCAAATTTAGTCACATTGTACACAAGTTATGATAGTCAGAGGACAACATTCTACACAAACCTGATCTGGACTTAATCGAGGCTCATTCCCACCAGAGCCAGGCAGATGAGCATTTATTTACAGATGAGGCGATTCCTGATGTTTGCTGTATTATTTCAGTACAGTCCCATCTTGTTCAAACAAAGATACAGTATTATAGAAGACTCCGCCCAATCAAACACACACATGCACACACACACCCACGCATACACACACCCACACACACACGCACACACGCCAACACTTCCCTGACCTGTTCCGTGTGTTTGTCCAGACTAAATATGCTTACTGATCTATTTGGGTGACCACAAACCTCACCAGCCAGCTTTTAATATTTATCTCAGTCTGTTGTTGTATAGTTGTCCTTCAGAACACAGTAACAATTCTGGGATGCACTGCTAAATTTACCTGGATTGTTTTATGATAAGGATAATCTGTTCCTTTTGTATGTCTTCCAGACATTAAAAATGCTAAAAAAGGAATAAAGTCAAAATTAGACAATTGATGAAAAGAATTAAAGAATCAACTTTGTAAGTAATGTTAATTATATTCAGTTACCATTTACCACCCATTTAGTAAAATAGATGATAAATGTTAAATAGGTAAAAGGCAGTCTTCACACAATACAGATGGAATACCATTTGTATGGTATGATAAGAAAAAAAAAAGGTCTTTCATTAGCTTTAAGGCTTTTTGTTTCATTTTAATTATCATTGCTGAAAAGTGATGATAAATATTCATTTTTCAAAAATAAATATTTTTGAAAAATCTGCTTTTTCAAAAATACTCAAAATTCTAACCCTTCATCTCAAATCTTTTCTTCTGGTTAACTTAAATTTTCAACTCTTCAAAATGCAAAGTTAGAAAAGGTCACTGGAGTTAATATTGATGAATTGTTGGGTATTCATTATTTCAACCCTTTGCCTTTTTGAACTTAGTTTTGGTTGTTTCTCCAACTTTTTATGGTTGAAGAATTACAAGATTTAAAGTGATTTCTCAAAACATCACTGAAAAGATATAAAAAAAAATTGACCTGCAATTATGGGGTTTGCTGCAATGCCAGTAAGGATGTTTCCATTGATAGTCAAGAAGGATATAAATAACTTTCTACATGCTTTTCTATAATAAAATAAATCTTCATAGTCCATAATATTTTATGAAAGCAGATTGTTACAAATGGGGCTTTGGAACCATGTTTTATGGAAATAAAGTGTATTTTAGAAATGTTCAGAACATAATAAGCAATGAAGATAAATTACACTTGAGATCTGAGCACTCTTGTGATCATCTAGTTCCAACCCTATTTGAAATGTTCCTCGATGTTGGTGATAATGCAATGGGTAAACATTTCTGAAATGGAAGTGGCAACGTACTATAGGTACAGAATGAGACAATAAATCAAAATGCAATAAATAGTTCCAGAGCTGAATTTTAAAAAAACGATAGCAGGAAAGTTTTTATTGTGATTGTGATGTGACGTTGGTGATTTAGGATTAAACTTTACACTGATATATCCTATGTAATTAAAAATGGAACTAAACCTACAATACGCTCATATGGAAATTAAAACCAAAATGACCGAAGGCAAAAAGTTCTTCACCTACCAAGGGGAGCATGTAATTTTCAGGTCACCGAATGTCATTTTAGTAGTCAAAGGCACCAACCCTGGTATCAATCTTAGGCTTAATGACAATGGTTTTGACCTCATTATCCTTGCCCCCCTGACCATCCCGTTCCCCTTACTCATTTATCTCTCTTTTTTCTTTTTTAATTCTCCTGGTGTGTGACCCATATATCAGCCTCACGCTGGTCTTCTTTGAAAAGTCGGATATTGCCCTGCTATGTCATCTGTACATGGCATGATGGAGGTCTCTCTGTGACTCCACATAATTGAAGTGTACACCATGGCAATGCCACTTCTGCTATTGGACAACTTAATGTGTTTTTTCATTGCAAAAGCAATGATTATAGCCATATGTAGCTGACATCAAGTGAAAAGTATTTTGGTAATAGCATAAACTTTTAATACCTCATGTACCGTTTTATTAACGCGACATTCACAGATGCTGCATGTCTTCTTTCTCTCTCATTCAAGGATGAAGCTGAAAGGTTGTTTGGGAGTTTTTCTATCCCTCCATTTCTCTCTAGTTCTCTCTTTCTTTCTCTCGTTTCCTTTCAATGAAGAGTATCAAAGCTCTGCTTCTGACATCCCCTCTGTTATAGAAATACCAAGAGAGCTCTCCAGCAAACTCTACTTGATACAGTGACTGAGACATCCCGACATGCTCTGCAGAATTGAGTGTATTTGAGATAAAACACCAGGGAGATATTGCACTTTAATGCTTTTCAGATCATGTTCTTCCACAATTAGGTTTACGAATGGCGACATGTTCATCTTGAAATTCTTTCTGTTTATTGTACTCTTTTGCCTTTTTAATACTTTCTCATAAATAGTTATTTCCTTTCAGCAGACCTCACATTTATTCTGTGTCACAATGCCTAAACTGCAGCCCCCGCTTTTCCTCCACTGTGGAGATGAAGCCATTACTGTTTGAAAACAGTTATCTCGTTTTGGGGGACATGTTTTAAAGTGATATGTTTCCCTTTCTGATTATAGCATTTTTTTTTTCAAATAACTTTTTCTTATGTGATATAAATGCATTTTTTCTGCAAGTATTTACAGTGTTTAGTCTTTGTACATCACATTATATATGAGTAGCCAAAGCTGGTTTATGCACATTCATGGTACATTTCAGTTAGATGTTTATGGGTTTAGGTTTAGCACACATTATATGTGAAGCCTAGCGCTCTAAAAATCTAGTATGCCACCATTTCCAATCAAGTTTATTTACCGGTAATCAATTTTTATTCAGGTAATTTGTGGGGTTTGTGCTTGTGATGTAACCCATTTATCATAGCACTCATGGTGAAACATTTAGAAACAGCAGATGATCAGGTTCACTATGACTTTAAAGGGCAGCATTTTTTTATTTTTGGATGTTTATGATCACACGGGAAGGTCATAGGTCAGGCCAGTCATTTGTTTGTGGAAAACATGCATGAAAGGACAGAGTAGAGTTTGTTTCCATCCACCTTCGTTGAGACTCAGAGAAGCTTTGTTTTTTCGCAATTAGTTCTGGAAATATTGTTAAAAAACATGTCAATGAAGATGAAGACAACTTTACTTTTATGTCTGAGTCATCATGAAACTATTTCAATGCTCAAAGTTTAGTTGTCTGTCACTATATGTAGAGCTTCATGCATAGGAGACTAAATTCTACAGATTGTACTGAAAGAATGATGCTGTCTTATTAGAACAAAGCAAAAAGAAGCACAACTAATTAATTAAATTAATTATTATGACGTAAAAATAATTCTTAAGACATATGTACATCACATGCTCTAATGTGTTTCTAATATTTTGGAATATTTAAAAAAATATTTCCATATCAGTAAAGGCAGCTATGCAAACTTGTTTTGAATATTATTTCCCAATCAGTATGCAGGCATCATGGTGGCACACAGACACTTAGCTTTTAGTTCAATCACATTTTGAATAGACTAGAACCAATTAAGAGATTTCAAGATGGGATCATGTTTTCCCAAAGGTTTGTGAGGTTAATCGCTCAGCAGCGATAGAGAGAAAATAATCAGAGCCAAATGATGAGTTACTAATCATCCACAGAACACAGGCTCACCTTCTGCACTGAATGCTTGTTTCCATTGTGATAAGGTTGAAAGTAACTCGGTATAATCAGTACAAGCAGTTTACCTTTATTGTGAAAAGCACATCTTCCTCTTAGGAATAATTTGGGTTACATGATCTCTCCTAACTATTATTATTTATTTTATTTTATTTTTATTTTTTTGTCCTATGCAACTAAAGTATAATCTGCGAAAATTGTGATGGATGCTTCAGTGTTACATAAGTTACAAATCAGCCTTTCCGTGGTGTCAGTAGAACAAGCTACAAGGCTGGTTTGTCCAGCTTGTTTCATATCGGCTGACAAATGTTGAGATGTGTGGGGGAAGTTTTTTTCTTTTTTGGTGTCGAGGAAAGTGTTTTGCTCTAAATCAGACAAGTACCATGTTGTTGAGAACCTACTGATAGACAAAGACATAAAGAGACGAAAAGAGAATTAGACATTAGGACAATACTGTGACACCAGAAGCTAATATGGGAAACAATATTTTTGCCAAAGAACTAGGGTAACAACCTACAATCAGCATATATAAACATGGAACGGATATCTACAATTTTTATATTCTTATTTTCAACAAAATATCTTCAAAACCTAATTAAATTGTTTCTAGTAAAATTGCTGTAGAAACCTCTTTTTGTATGTGCTCAATTTCTCTAATAAACTAAAAAAAAAAGAACTTTCACAGAGCAGGAAAGAGCAAACCACTTTACTGCATTGTTCTGAGTGAAACGCTCCCTTCCCATGTTGAAAGCATTCCTGGATATATGGGGCCTGTCAGTAGAAATTTATCAAAAATGCTCAGCAGATATTCTGGGGTCTAACACTCTTAGATCAACAGAGATTTAAGCTGGGAATTCAACCACTTCACGTAAAATTAACTCAGCAGATCAGAAACCTAATGCTAAGGTTGACACCCAAACCACAATTCCTATTGTTTGGCATTAGCTGTGTACACAATACGCTTCTATTTGCTCTGCTCTATTTTCCTCTTCAAGAATTAGCCTTGGGGCAGGGTTTATGAATTCACTATGCCACCCCTGCCTCCTCATTTACTTAATCGCGTCACCTCTCATTTCTTTGTGTGAGTAAACAGGCCTGTAGACTGCTGCCTTCTTATTGGCCGTCTGCAAGGTGTGTTTTTTTTTTTTTTTCCTTTCTGGAGAGGGGGTGGTGCTTGAAACTGGCTTCATCATACTTCCTTAAAACTCTTGGAGCTTTGAGTGCAACTTTTTCTGTGAAACAGCTTTTGGTATAACTGTTGCTAAGCGTTAAAATTATTATTATAATTTTATTTACGTACAGCTTCTAAGGATCAACAGGAGATCATGGAGTTACAATAACTGATTCCACTGAATGTCTAAGTAGGACTCTTCACCAGAAAATCCCTGATGAAACACTGAGGTAAAGTATAAAATTCAGAATTCAACTTATATTCATGCATTTTAACTTCCATTTAACTGTTTTCTTAGAAATTATGATTTAAAGCAGGTGTAATGTGTATGTACGGTCAAACCTATGGATGTTATGTATTTGTGCTGGTTTCTGTTCATTTTTTGGAATTTCCTACTTGGAGTATTCAGTCAAAGAAAATATTTGCAACAGAAGCTCAACTGCTTGCCTGGGAATTTGGAGCACCGAAACAAGAATATGACATAATGTGTTGAACTACAAAGACAGAGAACAAATGAACAACGCACAGTTCTCCGATAATACCAGCATGGAAATAGGAGAATATCAACAAAAGGCTTCCGTCAGAAACATAGACAAAGGAGCAGATGTATGGAAGGAAAAAACTATTTGCTTTTTTATGGAACAAAGAGAGAGAGAGAGAGAGAAAGAGAGAGAAGTTGAACTCCTTGAACCGTGTTCCACTTTCTTTCGGGTTTTTAGGCTAAACACTGCAGAATGTGCTCCTAAATCCTTCCAGCAATTTTTTAATCAGCTCCTCTGTGTGGAACAGGTAGGGAGGAAAATAGAGGGCAAAATGAGGAGTTCAGCACAGAGGATACTTATTTCTGAGGTACAAGACTTTTATATTTGTTGAAACATGTACACACAAAGTTGTGCTTTTAGAAACTACAGAGAAATAGGTTAGTCTGTGATTAGCAATGCTTCATTTCCTAACATCCAAACCCTCTGTTCCCACAGCACAATCACATGCTCACCAAAGATTACGGCCTGACCTCTAAGGTACAAATCCGTGTGGTACGAGGGCAGTTCAGAATGTTTGGCATGCTGTTTTAATGCAAGACAAATAGTTGCCAAGCGTAAGTGACTTAGAACAAATTAGATTCTGGGTTTCATGCTTTCTTTCTGTACTGCATCCTGCTTTAGAACTGCCACAATAAGCATATTGAAATACCCACTTAAAAAATTGCTGGGGTTAGAGTTACTCTACGCATTTATTTTACTTGTAATATAGTAATATTCATAGTTTAGTTTATGTGGGTACAGATATTGTTTTTATATATATTTTTTATTAAATGTAATTTGCACACACTTCATTTGCGGTACACTTTTTTCCTTAGAAAGAAAAAAGAAAACTGAAGTAAAGCTCCTCCCAAGCTTGTTTTTGTTGGCTTTGCTGATAAAGTCAAGTGACTCAGTTCTCATGGGTAAATCTTCTCCAGTCGTTCTGACTGATGCTGTAGATAAACAAGCAGATAAACGTAGTCCTTTTCCCCCTCATCATGCTGGTTTTATTTAGCTAAAGCATGCTATTTTAGTGAGGAATGACAAAAGTTTTATGACAAAAGTTTTAAGTTCTAGCTAGATTCCTAAAATAATAATAATAAAAAACAGATGTATATGCATGTTTTTGTACTATTCAAATTCAGCACCTTCCACCCGTACATCCATTATCTTCGGATGTTGGGGGCAGCAGACTTCCCTCTCCTCTTCCTCCTGGGTCAGCTCCTTAAGGGGGAATCCCAGGGCGTTCCCAGGCCAGTTCAGAGACAGAGTCCCTCCAGCGTGTCCTGGGTCTTCCTCTGGGTCTCCACCCGGTGGGACCTGACCGGAGCACCTCATCAAAATTGAAGCTTATAAAAGTGGTGTGCAAGCCACCAATCCTTTACTTAACATTTGAATTTAACACCAACTTTTATCAAAGTAATTTATTATCCACCATATCATTTTGGATGACATTTTTTTACTTTATTATTATTATTTTTTTCAGAATCAAGTATTTAAACTTAAAATGTGATTTTCCTCTGTGTCTTTTCGTCCCTTTGCTGTTTCTTGTTCACATAATTCATTTCTTTTCCGCCTTCTTTCATTTCATACTTATTAAACTACCATTGTATCCATTTACTTAACCATCTTATCTCATCTGGGTAGTGATACATTTCAATAAATTGAGATAAACATTTTCTCACACATGCATCCTTATGTTAATTGTATTGATTAATGTGCTGAAGTCTCTTGCAAAACACAAGCATTTTAGACCTCAATGCAACTCTGACTTCCAGCAATCAGAAAATGATGTTTTCTTGAAGAAGAACATGAGTACAACATTGAAAAGGATTTTAAACAAGTAACATGTTTCGGTGAAGTCCTGGATCTGCAACTATAAACCACCTGAATATAATTTTTATATCAGTGGTGGCTGAAATTTTCAACAACTTTTCAATGTATTTCTTCCAGTTATTATGAGACTCGGACAGGTGTGTGTCATGATGAACCTCACAAGTTTGTTCCTCCTTTTCAGAATCATCCCATCAGCACTGCCGATTTCAGTGTCTTCAAAGACGTCGTAGTGTTGAAGAGAGGGGGTTTCCACAATGAGAGATCGGTTGGAGGAGCTGCATCAGACAGCTCAGGAGTTGTCAGGGACAACAGCCAACCCTTTCTCAGAGGAGGGTGATGATGATGATGAATCTGTGGAAGCCGGGACCATTACACAGCAGGCCGTGGTGTTTGAGGAGGAACCAGTCATTCAGAATTTCCTCTCCGAGGCTCAGCAAATCAGAGATGACATCTCCACGCTTGAAACAGAGGTTAGGTGGGGAAAAAATGACAGAGTCAGGCTAAAGTATTCATGCCTTGTGAATGTTGCATCAACTTTCCACACATTTCTTCTGGAGGTGAAAGGGTTATGACTGTGCCAGCTTTGCACATGTACAGATGGAATTGCCAATTATTTCCTAGCACAACAGCTCAAGCACAGTCTGACGGGCTGTGGGGCGTCTGTAAGGATCAGTTCTGAAGTATTGCCACAGATTCTAAAATGAATTCAGGTCTGGGATGTGACCATTCGGTTATTACGACACATTGTTTTAAACCACTCCATTTTAACTTTGTCTTCCATTGTCCTTGACATGTTCACTTCAAAAATCACAAAATTGTACCAAGTGTTTTCATCGAGTTTCTTGTGCAAATATCTCAATAGACTTGAATACAACAGCACTAATTTAAAAGTAACTTTTCATCAATACAGAGGAGTTCGTTTAAGTAATTAATTATTGTATATTGATAAAAGCTATTAGTTTCAGTCGCAGACATTTTCTCTTGAAACAAGACAATTTTCCTATGTTTAAGTGAAATAATCTGCCAGTAGAAGTAGCAATTTTTACCAATGTGCAAGTTACTTGTGAGTGAGATTTTTTTTAATCCAAGGGTAATAAAATATTTGAACTAGAAATGAAACAAAACATAAGATTTTGTGTTATTGCAGTGTTAGACCTCCACTCCAGCCTTGTCTTCTATGTGGTTTTCTTCCAGGATTCCCATTTAATCCATAATCCCTACGTCCTTGCTAAAGAAAACCCACTCTACATCACCATCGAATTTTAATCTGGGAATGGAATGTTCTGGGTTATATATAGCGTTGCTTTTCCACCATGAATAGTGTTTTGCACGTGGGACTAAATGTTCATTTTGTAACAGTCTCAAGTTCATCTTTAGCCACAAGTTTACTTTTTCTGCTACAAAATTTGTGGCAAACTCCAAACAGTACGTTTCCTGTCGTCGCACGCTTTTTCCGCAGAACTGATTGATAAATGTCCAAAGCTTGAAATACTGTTTTGTAGCCTAAACCTGCTGAAGCTTTCTCCTCTATTAATGTGTTGCTTGGTTTTTAGGGATGCTATTTATTAAGTAATATTATGTAATGAACCTCTCAGGCTTTCACAGAGTTGTATTTATAATGAGATTAAATTACACACTAGCCTGGTAAAAACCAGCTTCTTCTTCTGCACTGTACAGAAGGTCTGAAACAATTGCTTGCTGGACTCTGCTGAAGTTTTAAAAGATCGGATCTAATTTTACCCAATCGCTAAAATTTTGCCATGACATATGTAATCCGCCTGCTTGATGAATCTTACTGGAAATGACTCTGAGCGGATTAGGTCCATAATGACTCGATATTTGAAAGCGTGTTCAACATGGAGTGAATGGCTTCACTCATTTCCTCCACCACCATTGCCAAGATGCCACCAAGACGCCATCATATTAAGGCGAGCTACAATTCGAAAATGGACGCAATCTTTCACACTTTACTCATGTGCCAGGTTGAAATTTCACCAGAAAAATCCAAGATGGAGCTCTGAGGGGAGATGAGAATAAAATAGAAATGCGTAGAAAAGCAGTGGCCAGGCTGACAACAGACAAGTGATATTATTACTTATGAAAGTAGTTGGTTGCACTGCTTTTTTAAAGGGTATTAGATTTAGGGGAGTGAATGCAAATATACTATACTTTTTGTTTATTAATAAAAGCTTTTGAAAAATATTTCTAATCTTCCTTCAAAATCCAAATTATGTGCTGCTTTGTGTTCATCTCTCTTACAACATTTAATAAAGAGAAGCCTTGTGGTTGCAACATAACCACCAACCATTATCACCAACCACTTTTCACAAAAACTCATTTTGTTATTGATATTCCTCTTGTCATTTTATAATTTTCTAAATGATACAATTACATATTTGCTAACTCATATTTAACACGGAGGACTGACTTGAGGACTGACGTGTTTTCGTTTCAAGTTATGTTTGTGGCTCCTACTAAAACGTTACATCTACCGCTGTAGGTCCTGAAGTTCTGTCAGCAGCAGAAGACCCTGGTGGCAACCATGCGTCGCTTCAGCGTGATGAAGAAAGAGAGCAGCATAACACGAGACATCAAGCTGCAGGCCGAAAGCCTCCACCGCCGTTTAGACGGCCTTTCAAAACAAGCCCAAAGAACCGAAGACCAGCTGGGAACCAATGCTGTCGCAGTGAGAATACAACGCTCCCAGCATGCAGCTCTGCATCGCAGATTTCAGCAGGTTGGAAAGGACAGCCTTCCCTTTGCATTTGACACTTGAAACAACTTTGTTTTGCTGCCTCTATTCTCAAGCTGCACGAATGCACATGAATAGAAGATATGCTTCATAAATGTATAAAACACATGGAAAAATGGAAAGATTGAATAAGAAATCTTTTTTTTCTCTCTATAAAAATATCTATATTATAATAAACATACTCACTTAGGAGTGTAAAAACAGCAGTGATAGAACTGAGGCACATATAATTACTTACTTTGTGTCTTTCTACACCAACATGTGCAGATGCACAGTGAATGCATAGTGTGACGAAGCTCAAAAAAATCAAACATAAATTATGTATGTGCTAAAAAAGATGGGGGTGAAATGCCCTCTCATTCTTCAACCCCCGCCCTCCTTTCTCATTTTCTCTTTTGCTATAATTACTTCCAGGTGATGCGCCAGTATAATGAAGGTCTGCTGACCAAGCAGGATCGTTGTAAGCACTTCATTATGCGGCAGCTGGAGATATTGGAAAAGAGTGTAACAGAGGAGGAGGTGAATGAGATGGTCGCCACAGGAAATTGGGAGGTGTTCAACGAGAACCTGCTAAATGATGTCAGAATCACACGGTCACAACTGTCTGAGATCGAACAGCGACACAGGGTAAGAGCAAAGAAAAAAGGGTCATGAAGTCTGGGAAAATGTTTCTTTAAAAAATTATACTCCCCAAATAGCTACATGGAAAGATTTTGATTAAATAAATCGTATTTTAACATTAATCTTCTTGACAAATGAAATAATATCAAATAAAATTTGCCAAAAGAAACACAAATCTTTCTGAATCAGACCCTCTTCACGTTTGATAAAGACCAGCAGTGACTAGTAACTAATCACATCCACTCAGTTACACTCAGAAAAGAAATTTACTTTTAGGAGTAGTTTTACTCTACCGTACTTTATGCTTTTACCAGATTGATATTATGAAGTATTGCTACTTTTACTTGAGTACAATTTCTGGATGTTCTGCCCACTGGGATCAACCTCACGAATTAAGAACAAACATGTGTTAATAGAAGATGCATGAGATACAAACCTACAAGCTTTGAATTTAAAATTGATTTTCCATCTGCTTCTTATTGTGCCATTGTCGTTCAAAACGTTACAGAAAACACTAGATATTGTCGCTGGAAGTACTTCACAGAAGTTTTGAATTGGAAAACAAAAATGGTTTGGAAATGTGATTTTTCTCTTGTAGTGCAATTGTTATTTATTTATTTTCATTTTAATCTTTAAAATAACAGTCTGCACTTGTATTTTTTTCTGGTATATTATATCATCATAAAATACTAAGTCAGATCTTTTTACTCATTTTTGAGCATTTTCTTCAATGGCTACTTTTACTTGAGTGAAATTGTACTGGCCTAGTGCTGCTGTTACTTAGTACAACTAAGTAACAGGATTGGATTTTCTGAAATTTGGAAATTCTTATTTCAGCGTGAAAGGAAGAATGAGCTTAAAGCTCTCTCAGGTTTTTCCTTACGTCTTTTTTGGCAGACCTATCACAACACTGCAGTTCCTAACAATCCTAGAAATGTTCCTAGAAATGGGGAAGGTTTCTGCATTTCCGCCATCAGATCCATGAAACAAGAACACTACTAGTATTAGTATTTTTCTAATTTTATCAGCAGCACAACAGAAAACGGTTGAGAGATTTTTCTGTATAAATTGAATAAGTGGTTTTGTGCAATAATGGTAGCCTGTTGTGGCAGGTGTTCGAAAAAAACAAAAACAAATCATGCACTCCATTATGCACAATGGGGAGTTCACTATATGCACCACAGCAAACCTCTAGAAGACTCAGCACAGACTGTTCATGTTCTGGCTGATTTTTAATGTTGTGCTCTTAATCCAAGGTAAAGAGGCCTGAGGAGGACAAAAGCTTGTCAATTAATCTTTCAAAATGTAAAAAAAAAAAAAGAAAAAAAAGAAAAAAAGAAATCAAAGTCCAAGACAAGGTCACTTTAAGAGTTTTTAGATTACGATCTCCATTACCTAACTAATGTCCCTTTTTATGTCTGTTATAATATTTATGTTATCTTCCTCCACACCCAGGAACTCTTGAGCCTGGAGAACAACATGAAAGAACTAAGAGACCTCTTCATGGATATCTTCATGCTTGTAGAGGAACAAGGGGCTGACATTGAACACATTCAAACTAATGTTGAGCGAACACAAGATTACGTGGCTGCAACTAACGAGAAGTTCAAGGCGGCTGCAAGATATAAGAAGAAGAACCCGATTCGACAGCTGTGCTGCTGCTGCTGTCCTCCCTGGAGATGCTGCATGTGACACAAGAGCGTTTTGTGCCTGAGAGTTCGTTCCAAATAAGGTTTTATTTCAAACACTCGTGACTAACTTGGAAGTCAGCGACACAAGTGACATTAAAAGGAGGGTAAAGGTGTCGAAGTTGTTGCTGCTGCTAAAAAAGAGCAATGGTGAGTAGAGACGCAGCAGAGCACAGAAAACAATTAGAGAGGAGGGCAGGAATTGCTATGGGAAGGTACTTGTTTCTTTCAGGAGGAGGCAAAGCGACTGCGATTGGAAGAGACAGTTCAGTGAGTTCTGCTCACCAACGTTGTTGCTTATTGGAGACCTTCACTGTCATCTGACAGAGGTCACAAACAAGAGGAGGCTACTGACACTGCTGGATCAGCAAAAACAATACTCCAGCCCTTCTTCTCGAAAAGTGAAGCACTGTTTTTTTTTTCCCCCTCTGCCATAAGAATTCGAATGGGGATAGAATTGTTTTTTCAAAACATGCACTTTTCTTTTTGGGGGGCATGAAGCAAAATTTTCTCATAATGAGGAGAATTTTATTTTCAGAAAAAAACAACAACTTTGCATTAATTTTATTTTTGGCAACGTGTTGATTTAAAAAAAAAGCATGAATACATGTACTGTATTTCAAGTAATAATCATTTTTAATTGTACTAATTTATCCAATTTTGTGTGAGCAGAATACAAACATTTCTGGCATGACAAAAACCTTTGGTTAGTAGTCACCAGCCATTTAAATGAAATGTAATACATCAATTTTCAAAGTTTAATTTGCATGAAAACTGTGAATAAAAATTTGCATGAAAACTGTGAGACCCCAGTCAGCATACTAAGATGTGTTTTATTATATCAGTGAGTGAAAAAGGGAGTAGTGGCTTCGGGGAAAGACGCCTAAATTCTGGGAATTTTAAATTTATCTCATAAATAGAATCAAAACACCCATAACTACTGACTGACTTATCTCTTATCATTTTCTTGGATTCAGCTATGACTGATAATTCACAACTTCAGCAAAGTAATGGGAAATCAAGTGCTGAGTAATGCATTCATCATCGGTCTGGTGAACCGTCCTCTACCCAGACATGACGATGGCGTTCCTCTGTGACTCAGCGGCCGACGGTGTCCGGTGTCCACGGCAAAATACAGGTGCAGCTGGATGTGTGAGTGAGAGCCAGCCTGGAAAATCCAGTTGGACCACTTTTCCCAGGATATGTTGGGAAAAGTGTATAAACAGAACTGTTAACCTGAAGCAGACTGCTGAAGACGTCTCTGCTCCTCTGCTTATGAATGTTTTGGTTCCTTATGATTCCGTCTCACAAACATTGAAATAAATAAAGGATTACATATTTTGAAATCAGTTTATTGACCTTCCTGAGACTTTCACGAATTCAGCTCTAGTCCAAAGCTTCTTTTGAAGTGTTTTATAACTTTCTTTACTTTTTTTTTTTTTTTTTTGGTTCAGTCGAGGAGCATGGTGTGACAGATGAAAGGTGGTGTGTGCGATGACTTCCGCCTGTAGCAAGAAAACTCTTTCGACAAAGCAGCTTCTCTGTGTTGTACATCAGGGTTAGAATCTCAACATGAGACCAAAACATGAAGGCATCAGATATTCAATTTTTACTATGTAAACCAGAGCAAAAATACATGTAATGCATATATGAGCACCTTCTCTTGAGGTTGTAAAGTAAAATGAAATGCTGCTGCAAATTCCACATTTCCTGAACAGCAACAATGCCATCCAGTGTTCAATAAGATAACTACTGGTTTAAATTGGTTGTCACTTAACACTCAAGGGCAAATGGACACCAGTATGGACTGGTGACATTTTTTTTTACACAGGATGAAAAAAAAATCAAACATTTCAATCAAAGAAGTAAATATAAAAGGTTTTATGAATTACTGCAAGCAAGCATTTTAAAGTGGCCAAATGCTTTTCACATGTTTGTAAAGTAATGTAAAACATACATTAGAGAAAAGAAAAAGTAAAGCTCCAGTAGGGAACTTAAAAAATATGTTTTTCACATATTTGTTAAAACTGTCACTATGTTGTGACAGTAAAACACGAGACAGAGAGTCTGTGAAACATTTGAGCTCCTCTGTCTCCTCCCTGTGGTCCTACTGACATCGGCAGAAATACATACAAAACCTTTCAGGAGGAAGGTCTCAGCACTGTCAATCATGTTTGTGCATGTGCTGCCGGCTTGCTCCGTCTGCACTGACAGTGGAGAAACAACTGTCCGTTACTGGAAAACCATTTTTCCATCATCATCGGTGACATACAGAAATATCCTATTATGATCACCTCATCAATGCATGGCATCTCAGCCTCTTCATACCACACAATATAATCAACATACAAATGAAAACTGTTACTTAATATTCAAATACATTTGTGCTTTTAGTATATATATTATATATTTATAATTTATAGATTTAACTTCAATAATATTGCAGATATACGACTGAAAGATGAGTCCAGGTAGACAGAGTTATTATTCCTAATTGTTTTCCACCTCATTGCTTTACACTTTCATAAGTCACACAAAGCACCATGGGTCATAAAAAAGTGGATTTTATTTTTAGTTCAATTTATTACCTTGTAACTATTCTGAAATAAATTATTTTATTGCTTCTATAACATTTTTGTTTCTCATATTTTATTTAAAGTCCACGCAACTTATGGTTTTGTGCATGTGCAATACTGAAAACACATGTCTTTGCAAAGAATCCCTTCGATGAGTAACACCAGCTGTGGTTATGGAGAACTGACACAATTTTACTGACTGTTTCCGACTGTTTTATCAGACCATCAAAATCTAAACACAGACATATCCAGCCCTGAGAAAGATGGATCACAAAAGAAATGCAGAACCAGTATGGCAGCTCCAGTAGCAGCTCAAGCTCCAGAAGAATTGAATACATGCATGTAGGTTAAAATCGTGAACCTGCAAGTTAGAAAATTTAAATTAAAACAAAGGTTAAAAAAAAAAAAGTAAGACAGTACAATTACTGTTAAAAATAGCTAAAGATACAGGTAGGGATTGTAATCTTATTTTTACAGCTGTACTTAGTTCCTCAACAAGTTAACTCAGAGACTCTTATTATTGCAAAATTAACATGAGTCAGGTTTCTTCCCTCTTCTTGTCAATCTAAAACCTTCAATAAATAACCTTATTTTGCTCATAATCAATACAGCCTCCAGAGGGTGATGTTATGATGCAAAGCAGATATCCATCCATCCATCCATCCATCCATCCATCCATCCATCCATCCATCCATCCATCCATCCATCCATCCATCCATCCATCCATCCATCTCTGCTCATTTTGCAGGGCCGTGGTTCCAATCTCTAGTGTGGTACACCCTGGACTGTTCCATCACTGGACAACACAGACCCTTAACCATGTCTGAAGACAATCATGAAAGCAAATATTGGTCATGATAATTTGTTGAGGTGAAATGTAAGTATGTATAGAGCATACATATAGACATATATCCAAGGAGAAATGTGAAAGACAAAAAAGGAAGAAGTAAAAACTAATCAGAGGAGTAAAGGTGTAGTGTCTGACAATATGAAATACTAAAAGGTTAGTTTCTGCACCACTTACATTTCGACTGCAAACGATCAAGGAACATTGTGAGAAGTGTGGAAGGAGTAGAGAATATGGTAAAATAATCTTTATCTATATCTATATCTATATATATATATTTGTAGAAATGCAAGCCATTTAATTAATTGACTAGTCATCCTCTAACCTAAATCTCTGATTATTTTTTTATAGTAATACAAAAAAAATATTTCAAATTAAGTCTTCAATTTCTATTTTCCAACTTAAATGCTGCATTTTCAAAGATTTTGAACATTTTTGACATTTTTTCTCAGGAAGGCATGCAATGTCTAAATATTACATCCAGTATAAAAACAAATGCTTTACAGTGCTGTTTTAAAAATATTTCTTCAGCAAATAGATCATTTTTTTTTTTTTTTTTTTTACAGAGGCAGAAGCATCACCACTGTTGCCTGGGGAGGCAACAAAGCAGGCCTGACAATAATATGGCTTGTTTTCCTAAAAATATAAAATCAGTAAAACAGATATGGTCATTTTAGAGCATGCTATTAAAACCTATTTGCAGGCCTTCACTAACTAATGCAGCTTGTTGTGGAATATTGAAAACTGTTTTAACCCATTCCACCTTTGTTGCATTTATTTACAAAAACAATGGAGATACTTTGCTAAGCAGGTGTAAATTGTTGCTACAGTGATTATGTCAGGTCAGGGACGCCTTTAGATTATTTGACAGATGGCTGGATGAGTGGGAGCGCTGCAAATCAAACCACAAACAAGCTTTAGACGCGTTAGCTCACAACTAATATTCCAATGCTTGCTTTTAGCGCTGTTTTATGCATATTAATTCATATTCCACTGATCTAAGATGTTGTGCCAGATATAGTTGTCATTTGTGGTTTTTGAGAAGGACCACCACACAGGCAGGAGGTAGGCATTACTATAATGGGAGTGATTTAATAACGAAAGACAAATGAGGAAAAGTGCGCAGCAGGGAACAAAGGAAAATAAATCAATAGGGAGAAAACCTCCGAGGCACACAGGAAACAGGAAAGTTCTACAACAAATAAAAGAACACAAAAGTAAAAATACAAAAGGGGGTAATTAAGGGGACGATGATCAGGTGAATCTAATTAAGTGATGTGTCAGTTGGGAGGGGAACCAAGCTGGGGCAACTGAGGAGAAACTAGTATGGGAGAAAATAGAAAGAAGAAACTCTGATGATAACCGATGGAAGGAAACATAGGGATGAATAAAACAATTACAAAGGAGAATCAAAGAAAAAGGAGTATCAACAAAATGCATTATATCATAATCGTATCAAATCTGTGACCAAAAAAAACAAACACTTTTGTTGATTTTCACATTGACATTGAGGTTTCATAATCTGACTGAGCTCTTTTAACTTCAGCTCCGTTCACAGACAGTCACTCTTACTTGGCTTGAGTTCAAATAAAATGATCCTCTCTGCATTTTTCTCCAATACTTTTTTCAAACTAAGCAGCAATAATAACTGTTTTCCATGAGCAGCTGCAGCTGTGAATAGAACCTGCAATCATACAGTCAATCTGAGCCAGCCAATAGAGGAAATAGCACGTTCAAATTGTCTGTCTTGGTTTCTCCCCTGAAACCTTACTACAGGAGATTAGAATTTAAAAGATGATCCCCTTAGATTAGGAAAGGAAAAACAAAACAAAAAAAAGACAGAAATAAATGTCTCAGTTCAAATTGAAAGTTCCAACCCACTGACGAATACTTCATGACAGCAGAGGAAAACAATCACAGAATTAATATTTCCCAAAACTCCCACCCTATGAAGCATATTAAGCCAGCAGAGGGAGCTCATAGCTAATAATAATGAGACCTCACCGTGCTTTTCTGCTCAATAGTTCTATACAAACCAATAAACAGTCCTTGTCAGACTTTGCCCTCCAGTTGTGAATATTTTTTTGCAGCTTATGGTTGTAAACAAACCATTTAGACTTCCATCAGTGTGCCATTACCGCTAACTCAATAGCATCCTTTTCTGTTCCTTTGTGTCGCCTATTGATTCATGTGTTCCACAATGAGAGGTAAACAGTGGGAGGGCAAGCCGAGGCAGAGCTGACGCGTGCGCGTCAGGACGGAAGAGAGGTGAAAATTAACTGAGACGTGGGTGAATAAAACATGTCTCTGAGGATGTTTCCTTGTTTCACCCCTCCAAGGGCTCAGAGGGAACTGTGAGCCTTCCTGATGGTTAATCCTGCCTGTAATGAGGGGGCAAACACACTGAGCCTCACCGGCATGCACACACACACACACACACTTTTATTCTGCAGTCCTTGGCTAAACCACATTAATTGCAATAAATAATGTCCAATGTAATTTATTGCATGCACCATGCTATAAAAAAGTAAGTTTCGCTTTTTACACGCTATAAGAATAAATTTTCACTCAGCAATGTTGCGTTCTGCAGTGCTTTCACTTACTGATCAAATACCTCCAGGGTAACTTTATAACCAACTACAAGAAGAAGCTTTGAAAGAATAAAAGAAAGAAGCTCATCTGACTAATTCATTTATTGTGGTTTTCCTGCAGCAGGTTGACCTTGTGAAGAAACAGACAAGCTATCACAGCTGATGCGGTTTAGGTTTGGTTCCATCAGTATAATAAGTAATATGATCTCGAGTCTGGGCTCTACTTTACCTTGTCATCAAACTCGGCAGAAAGTGATTAGATTTCACCCTATAAGCCTCATAATTGTATTTGCTCTGTTGTATGACTGTGTATGGATACCATTGTGAGGTCGTGGAGAAACAGTAAGTGCATTCAGCACAATTTCTGCAGCTATAATCAGAAGAGGGAAGTTATGTCCAGCTTACCAGCTGTTATGAAATCCAATGCTGACCATGAGATAAGTATATGGTACAGTGTAGACGCTCGTGAGTGTGTGGCCTTGCATCGAGTGTAGGTGTGTGTGTGTGTGTGTGTGTGTGTGCGTGTGCGTGCGCGTGCGTGTGTGTGCGTGGCCTTGCATCGATACATTGTATGGACGAGTGCTTCTTACGGGGCCCAAAGCTCAGACCCCATAAGAAGAAGTGGTGCTTTTGGGTTAGTGGTTACTGCTTCTTGACTGTAAGTAAAAAGTGTGAACATGAAAAAAAAAAAATAAAATTATAAAAAAACTCATCAGCCAACTTTCTTTGATTAATGCAAATAAAATAAAATAAAATAAACTAGTGCAAATGGTTTTAATTTAAAAAAACAACTTTCTTTGATTAATGCAAATAAAATAAAATAAAATAAACTAGTGCAAATGGTTTTAATTTAAAAAAATATTTGCACTTTTATTTAAAACAAAAGTATACTTTTGATGTAGCTATTTCTTGTGAAAATTAAAGAAAACATTGCCTAAAATTCATCCTTTCATAAATTGCAGGTCGTCTCTTTACAACAAGTAACATCAAGTTGTTTTGTGGGAATTTTTGTGATAAACAATAACAAATCGTTGTGTTAGTTTGAAAAAATATTATTTTGAATAAATATTGTTTTGAATAGTAGAAAGAGAACAAAGCTTTGTTTTTACTGTTTTTGTTTTCACAAATAAAAGTATTTAAAAAGCGTGTCAAACAGTCGTTCTCAGCTCAGACTTTGAACTGGTTCATTTTGTTGCAGTCACTAATAGACCCTGATGAAGAAAAGCTTTCCTACAGCACAATGCAGCCTCCATCTTTTGTTTTTGTTTCCTGACCTCTTTTGGAGAAGTCCAATCAGGTCTTCTGATGGCTTTCTTCAAATGTTGCTTTTCTTGCCACTTTTCTATAAAGTTTAGATGTTTAGCTCAAACGATAGTGTACTAATAGCTGTTCTTTCAACAGATTCACACACCTGAGCTGTGGATCTTTCCACAAAGACACCATGTGATGTTTTTTTTTGTTGTCTATTAGTTTAGGCGAACAGCCATGACTCGGTTATTTCATTTGCGCTCTACTCTCTGACGGTGTTTTGTCAGATATGCAAAGCGTGAGGTATTGTTTTGTAATATAAATCTGTTTTTAAGTTGTCCACATCTTTATGCCTGATCTGTGTTCTCTGTTCCTTGATCTTCGTGATAATGTTGTATTCACTATTGTTAATTAACAAATCTTTGAGGTCTTCAAAGAACAGCTGGATTTACTCAAAAATTAGATTATGCACAGGTTTACTCCACTTGCCATTTAGCTGACCTCTAAGGGCAGCCAGGTCCCCCGACTTTCATTTAGGGGTCAAAGACTAGAACATTCTGGATACAAAT
This sequence comes from Poecilia formosa, assembly GCF_000485575.1. Taxonomy (NCBI): domain Eukaryota; kingdom Metazoa; phylum Chordata; class Actinopteri; order Cyprinodontiformes; family Poeciliidae; genus Poecilia; species Poecilia formosa. The sequence goes on along the minus strand of NW_006800023.1, from coordinate 1,366,188 downwards.
ACACATTTTTTCAGAAGTAAAATGAATTACAGTAAACTGTATATTGTGTTTTTTGATACCACATTACAATTCTGCACCACATTGTGTAGGTCTATGAAATAAATTTCCAATAACACATTGACATTTGAGGTTTTACATGACAAAATGTGAAAACCAAGGAATCTATCATCCCACTGAGATGTTTTTCAGTTGGCCTGGTATCTTTAAAAGACCCACCAATCTGTCTTTATGAAATGCATTACAGTAAAAGCTTTTCAATTAGCTAAAATAAGGTATCATTCAAAAGCATGAAACACAGTTTAAAACAAACAACCATAAATAAATTGAGTCTTTTCTCCTCTCTCTCTCTCTCTTTTAAGGAGAGATTTACTGTATCTGCTGCTCCAGCCACAAAGTTTAGCAGCCACTCATAAGTGTCATTGGGTTATAGATTATAGTGGTGTCACCCAGCCCCGCTCTTTACCTCCGGGACTTCATAAAGCTCCTGACTCCTGGCCAGACTCTCATTAGGCCCACACACTCCATACGCTTTATCTGACAGCCCTTGGCAAGCGTTGTAACGAATGTGTGTGTGTCGAACTTCTAGATTTGTGAAGCCAAAGTTTATACTGTACATCACAGCTCAGTGACAATGTTGTAAACACACACACTTAGACGCAGCTCTGTTCCTCAGATGATTTAGAGTAGTGAGGACAGCCTTTGTGTGAAACATGTCGATGAGAAACTTAATCTCGCCAAACTCTGGCAATTATTTATTTATTGGTGCTCTTTGTTAGGGCAGCAGGGTTCCAGAGAGTATGTGGTGCACACTCTGCTGCGGAGAGGAAAACATTAAGAGACCTCATGATTATGTTAACTAAAAGGAGAAAATAAAAGTTCAAGGCTACAACGTCATAAAAAGTTTCACAGATTAACTGTCAATTTATTAATTACTTTTTTCCCTCTCTTTCATAATCATCACATGTAAACCCAAACAACAATTAAAAAAAAAAGATTACATTTTGTTAGGCTATGTTTAATGTTGCTTTTTTATTTAATTGTATGCAAAAAACAACAACAATGGTTTGCTTTTCATATTTTGAACCATTTATTTTTATGCAAACAGTTGAAAATTGTGTGGTCAACATACTGCTCACTGCAAGTGCAACGCCTTACAAAGGTTCCATGGCCAAAAATGTTTTATTTCACATTTTCTCTCACGGTTTTACGAGCTCAAATCAGAAAAAAATGTGCTGTTTGTATTTATTTGTTCCCCTCTTCTCTTGTCAGGTAAAATCCAGCTTCGTGTTTTAAACTGCATGTGCTGTAAACAACAGTCCCTCACTGGGAAGAGAAAAGTGCCGATGTGAACGAGACGGCTGTTAATTTTGATTGAATATTTGGAATAACATTGACTGAACGGCTTCTGTCACTTCCTCCACTGCAGTTGTCAAACTAAAACCACATAAGCAGACTGCATTTCTGGAGCAGCGCAGAATATACGTGTCTGTGATCACAACTCCTCCTCCTGTTCACTGATTGGTCTGGTTGAAATTCAACCTGAAAAATCCTGGTCAATGGGGAACATCCCAGTCGGAGTACCGACAAGAGATGACAATCGACCAAACACCGTACATATGAGTGTAATTTAATGTTCGTATTAACATGGACATAATGTAAAAACTCAGAAATTTGACAGATAACATTTGCAAACAAACAGCATCATGAAGGCTACAAACAGGTCAGGGATAAAATCAAGAAAAAGTTTTGTATTTTAAAAAAAAATATTTAAACTTTGATACTTCAGACATTGTTTGTTCTGCAAATAAGGTTAGAGTTGTTCAGATTTAATGAGAAAAAAGATGGAACTAATTGAAGGGAAATCCTTGAAGAAGGATGCAAAATGTTTGAGACAAAGGCAGAAGTTCGTCTTCGAAAGGACTAAATATACAAGAGTCGTTACAATGTAATGGTCTAGTCAATGTTATCACATGTGCTGCAACACATATGTTTGTTTTCATATTTTCACATGTTACATAAAGATCTTTTCAAAGTAAATCAAGAAATTATTTTATTTTCTTGTACTCAATATTAAAAATGTGGAATATTTTAACATAGTCTAATAATAATAATAATAAAAATTCACATTTTTACATGTGTCTTAATAAAAGTATAATTTCCTAAGTCATTTGGATTAATAATTTATTTATCTACTATTCATTAGCCTCTCTATCTTTCAATATGCATGCTGCAAGTAGGAAAGCTTAATATGCAAGTAAACCCAACTACGCTTTTGAGTAAAACTTTTGCGAAGTGCCTCAAGATGGCATTTGCTGTGAATTGTTAAAATATAATTAAGTTTAAATAAATGGATGATTTTTGTGTTCTTTAGTCAGATAAAAACCCAATAAAACAAATTAAATTTAGTTATTGTAATGCAATAAAATGCGGAAAATAAAGCAATTTTCTCTACTCTATAATAATTATGATGTCCAACCACTAAAAACGAACAAAACAGCCTAAAGAAAAGCCAAAGAGCCTCACTAGTGTGATGAAAATGCCACACAAACTGTCAAAAGAATCTTTATATGTTACTCCAAACAGCCTGCTTTTTGATTTTTTTAGTCAAACATGCACCAAAAACCTTGAAAAATAGGCCGTGTGAGAATATTCACACAAGAAACCAAAACATTTCCCAAATAAATCGGTCTGTGCCGACTCTTACAGAGTATCCCTTTAATTTGCCAATTATATCTGAATTTATACAGAAGCTGTTCCCCCACCACGCTTGACAGAACGGCTGTCAGTGAGAAGGCAATGTCATTCATTTTCACTTTTCTTACCACATCCTATTTTTCACTGTCTGTGAACAACCTCTTGAGTCAATTTAAATAGAGTGTATTTAGAGGAGATAGTGGGCTTCACCCTGAAAATGACTACTGACACTTAACACACATACGGTCTATGCTGGGAATGGAAGTGGAAAAAAAAAGAGGCTAATCATGAATAAATTTCCTTCCTCATCCACATGGTCATGATATTCTATTTACAACCCATCTCTTTGGGTCTTTATGTCCAGTTAATGAGATTTCAAATAAATGTGAATGGAGCTGCATTTAAATTGCTATTCAATCTGGAGGCATGGAGCTGGAAACAGGAAGGATTCCACCAAATGACAGAGGCGCTATAACTAATGCGTTCAGTGACTCAGGCAGGTCTGAAAAATTCAACGAATGGTGGATAACTATTTGTGAATTTTAGACTTTTAATCTGATGAAAATTTGGAGTCAAAAAGACAAAGGAAAGGATCTGAGCTAAAGGAGATGAATCATTTTTGAAAGTGATAATTACATGTTTTTCATCATTCTGTCACACGAAAGTATAGGAAGGGTTCATACAGTTTTGATAAGTTTCTATATTTAAACGTACAACAAATTAAACCATTAATAAAATATTTTAGTTGAGTAAGCAGTGACAAATGGCGCCATGTTTTTACCATTTGCTGTCCTTCAGCGGTCAAGGAAGTTTATAGGTCTAAATTAATTAAATAAAAACCAAAGATGTATTTTGGAATTCAGCATTTGCACTATTCAAATATTGATGTTTGTTGATTTTTTTTATTGGTTAGCTGTTTTTCTTTATTTTTATTTTCATTCATTCCATATAATCCTTATCACTTAGAATTTTGAAAAAGGTAAATCCATTAAAACATAAATGGATGTGGACATTTTATCGTACAATAAATCATTTCCGATCAAACTTTAGATTATATTTATAAATATTTATAAATTACCACCAATAATTTGCCACATACCAAGAGATTACATTTTCATCGTTTAACAGATTAAAGCTTTAAAACATTGTTGATAATATCAAACTCAGTTGCTCTGAGCCTAGAATGGAAAAGATTAAAGAAATAATTTTAAGATTAAAGCAGAATATAGAAAAGGAAAACATCTGTCAATGCAGTTTGTGCTACAACCCAGTTTTATCTTGTTTCTCTGGGTTAAAATAACTGATTTGGTGGATCTGGATAAACATGGCTGAAATTCATTCATCCCATGTTATAAACATGTCAAGACTGAAAAGACATTAAAGATAGCATTATATAGAATGTATTAAGATGTGTGTTTTGATTTCAAGTGAGTTACAGAGTTTTACACACAAGGGAAAAATAGTTCTAATATTAAGGTGGTTTCTCCGATTGTATTCTAGATAAAAAAGCAGCAGACAAAAACACACATACATTTACACACACACACACGGACACACAGTCACATGCAGTCCCAGTTTGACATCTCTATCAGCAGAACGAATGAGATGACAGGATGAATGAATAGCGACGAGCTTGAGAGGACGTCAGGAAAAGACACAGTGTGTGGAAGACGTGAGTGAGAGGCAGTGGAAGACACAGTAAAAGACAGGGACCAACTGTTTGTGGGAAACCAGGGGCCAGGAGCCTTAAGCAAGGGTCCCTGTGGACCTGCCAAATGCTGACAGTCTCCTCCATTACATTTCAATTGGAACTGTAAGTTTGGGGTTGGAGAAGGGAAGGGGATAGTTTTTGTTCTGAATTTTGCTGAGAATTTAGACAGGATTGTGTGTTTTTTGTACTCCATGCCTCTAAGCTTAATGTAGCTACTGGCACAACCATGTCAGGATTATAAACTCTAAACTGCTTAGGAATAACATGACTTGTTCTGTAGTACAAAAAAGCTTGTTCAATAATTCAGTTTCAAAATGACTAAATTGTTGCAATGAACAATGAAAAATCACTCACAGATTAAGGGAGCTGCGGCCAGAGTTCTCACTTACTCCAAACAGGCAAACCGTCACACCAACCCTTATATCACTGCAGTAGCTCCGTGTTTTCTTAATGTCTGAGCTGAAGAAGGCAGAGCAGTCGTGTATTTCACGTGTACGTCACGCAGATATTGTGCAACTTCAGGTTGCATAAGAGTTTGAACTGAGCGAGCTTGAGAAGATTTCAAATTTTTCAGATTACCACATACGGAACAAGAACTACTGAAAAACAATAAAACTATCAGTTCTGCTGAGGTATTCTACTGGGAATTCTTGCATTAAATTTAAAGTAAACCTTTGCTCAAATTCATTCATCTGCGAATGTGTTTTGAATGTGGTTTCATGTTGATGTTTTATGATGCATTTTATTATTATTTTTTTAATCTTAAATTGCCTCCAAGTAAATGTCTTGTAATTGCAATACATGCTGCAATAGAAAGTCAAGCTTTCATAACAGTTGATTTACCATCACCCTACATAAATTCATAATAATAATAATAAAAAAGATTTAAATACATTTATAAGCAGTGTCAGTCTTTGTAGACACCTATTTCCAAGTAAAGTAACACTGAGCCTTTTGACAACTCGGCTTGGCCACAGTATCTTAATAGTAATTCACACATGCAAAACAGAGGCTGCTCAGACCAGCACTGGTGTAAGCTTTCAGATACTAAGGTTGTAGAATTAGCAAGGTGACATGGACTGATGGAGGAAACCAGAGCATCTAACGTAAATAAAGATTTGCACAGCTGATGATTGGATTGGAGGCCGTCGGCAAAAGCAGCAACAACCACACCTCAGCCTTGTTGTACTTTTCTTAGAGTGAATTATGTTGGTGCGGATCATCACCCCCACCCCAGCCTTTGTTCTTTCCCTCCTCTTCCTCTGGACGTCTCAGTTTGCGCCCCATCCTGTCTTGGCCCACTGAGGCTCTGTCATGTCCGTGCAGGTTCCACTGATTCCAGCTGAAACCAATACCTTCGGATTCCGCGCAGGAAAGATGTATGCAGACATCAGCGCAAGGCATCAAAATGACAAAGCTGCCACAGTTGTGCTTCTAAAATTTCCTTCTGAATAGAGCACATAAATACTGATTGGACATTTTGACTTTTGGACAGCTGGTTTTCTAATGCAACTACATTCTTCACATAATGGTTTTTGGGGGATTTTGCAGCCACTGTTGCTTTTTCCTCTCGGCCAACATTGAGAACCAGGTAGCAGCGCAATCCATCTTGTCAGGGATCCTGCAGAGTCACTCACAGTGGGTCCTGTTCCCGATTCTACTACAAGATATTTATCGCAGCTCTTGCTCTGAAGTTGTGCTTGTACTGATTGTAAGTCAGCAGTTACGGAGAATTTACGAGGAACATATAACAACACGATTGTATTCATCATCCCAATAAAAGCAGCTTATTTGTTCTTTCCCAAAAGAAGAAGTTGTTCTCCGGGGGGCAGTTTATGAAGGTGTTTACAGTTATAGACACACTGCTAGCATTCGTTTAAAATCTTAAACAACGTCAAATTCTTTGGGTTGTTGTACGGCACATAAATACTTCAACATATCAATTTCTGATAGGGATGAACTGCACATATTTAAAGGAAAGTTATTTTTTTCTGCTACATCTTTGTCCTCTGCAAAACTTATTATATGTGATCATAATGTTCTGCCACTAATCTCCAGAGGTCAGTGTCCAGTTAACAGTAATACTCCGAATTCGATGGGGAACAGCAAAAGTACAGTAGATAAAGAAACCAACAAACGGGCTGTTTTTATGAAGAGAAGCAGGAGAGCTGCTGATTTCGCTGTTTATTTATCTCTCTGGGAAAACAAGGACACAAAAACTGCATTGATATTCAAGTGATAAATAACTTTCTCTCAGTTCTTTTCTTCTTCTTCACTTCTGAGAAGTGAGAAGACAAACCAGTGCAGTATTGCCCCCATGAGGCTGGAGTGAAAAATGTACATCACTGAGTTGAACTTGTCTTTTTTTAAAAAGTATAAATACTGATGGATGACAGGAATCTTTAAACCTTTCTAAGAGCCGAATTGCCACTTATTTCACTCCTTATTTATCCATTTGTTTCCTGTCGCTTTTCTCCTTCCTTTCCATCTCTCGCTTCTTTCTTCCTTCAGTCTCCCGGGTCTTACTGACAGCTGGTTTTTCTGGCTCGTGTTTGCCAACAAAAGATTGTCTGACACTGATCACTCAATACTCCTCTGTCCAAATATTTCAGACTGTTTCCATATCAGACTTGAATCGTTGGAAATTCGACAGCATCTCTTATTCATGGCGACCATGAATTATTCTCCCTGATATGAGCTCCAGTCACGTAAGGCAACACCGCAGATGTTGGAACATGAAGGAAAGATAAATATGGAGAGTGACAGAGATTGAGTGACAGAAAAAAATATGAACTGTGAGGGTCAGAAACAGATTATCTGAACACAGAACCGCGTCATGCATCAGAGCGTGACATTTTGTGGATTCTTTGGGACCTAAAACACAAATAAGCAGGAAAAGATTTCAGAATAAACTGCGATCAGACACCTGTGGGACTGGAAACACAAAATAATGTCATGTACTTTGTCATGTCATATTACTTTTTTTGTGTTGTACTTTTTATTTACAAATTCATATTTTTACAAGTGCTTTGTTTCTATAAAAATTTCCGTCTTGTGGTATTCTAAAAAAAAATAATTTCAGTTAAATTCAGTGCAGCTCATTTATATAACCCCAATTCACAGCACGTCAATTCAAGGTACAGATTAAATTCAGCCCATTCATTCATTCCTTCCTTCCATCCTTCCTTCCTTCCTTCCTTCCTTCCCAATCTCTGTATTTATTTTGTTCACAAAAATTAAGCTTTGCATTCAGTGAATTATTACGTAATGAATTAACCCTAGCTGAAAACTCAGTTTAGTTGTGTTCAAACTTTATAGCAAATAAAGTCACTTCAACATAGTATTTATTTTTCCTTTTGTGTTTTCTGTAAGAAAGCTGTTAGTCTGCAGTCGTACATTTTGTCATGGTTCAGGGTTTGGTGAGGTGAGATGAGACGCAGGCAGCCAGGACGAAGGTGAAAATGATGAATTTAATGATTCAGAGTCCACAGGAAAACAGACTTAGACGAGGGTGATACACGACGGCACAGGGAAACAGTTACAAATGACGTCACACACGACGAGGATCCGACACAGACAAAGACAACAGGTGGGGTTAAATACACAGGGAAGGTAATCAGGGAACGGGATACAGCTGGGAGCAAACAGGGAAGACAGATTCACAGGGGAAACTGGACTAACACAGAAAAACTACACAGAAAACACAGATCCTAACANTCCTTCCTTCCTTCCTTCCTTCCCAGTCTCTGTATTCAGTGAATTATTACGTAATGAATTAACCCTAGCTGAAAACTCAGTTTAGTTGTGTTCAAACTTTATAGCAAATAAAGTCACTTCAACATAGTATTTATTTTTCCTTTTGTGTTTTCTGTAAGAAAGCTGTTAGTCTGTAGTTGTACATTTGACTTTCTTCAATGTTACAACACAACTAACTGCAAATGCAAACGGGCCTACATGAAAAGAACACTGTATTATAATTTTGGAAAATACTTATACTTTTTAAATTGTCAAAAATTGTACCAAGCAAAACAATACAACCTTTTGCACAATATGTATTTTATTCAAAGTACACATTTCATTTTAGAAAAAAACAAAACAAAACAACATAATTCTTTGAGTTTTTTTGCCAATTCAAATCTGTGATTAAAACAATACTGTCTAGTTATTAGAATAAGGCTTACTACTCACAATTACAGAAATATTGCAGAACTTTTGTTAAATTGGTCTCTTTTTCACGAGAAGTGAAGTGAAGTCTAATCTGAATCATATTCAGACCAGACTGGTGTGGGGAAATTTTATTTTATTACCACATGCTGAGGGATAGCTCAAGCACACAGACAGACAGACAGACACACACGCACACACACACACACACACCCCCCCACACACACACACACACACACATACACACGCATACAGACAATACATTCAAGGTCATGTTCCTACAAATAAGGGACAGATCGGCATCATAATAAATCTGCTCTGTGTTTCTTATAGGTGTGTGTGTTATTATTGAGCCCTCCAAAGCTCAGCACTAAAGTCTTTGATCCACGAGAGTGCCGATGTGTGCCACGGTGATGGATTTAGTCATTACTATGCCCTCCTTGTCTCAGAATCTGTCTTTATGTCGAATGTTTGTCTATTTCTTTTTTCATTATTAGTTTCTAATTTCTCTTGAGATTTTTTTAAGCTTACGAGACAGAAAGAATATGTTTGTGACAATCACAGTTTGTGTGTATGTCCTCAGATCTAAATTAGTTTGCATACATTTTTTTTAACAGATTCTCAAAAATTTCTAATTTCTAATTTCCAGCATATTTTATTTATGTATAAAAATGTTGATGCATGATAGGACGCCACTACGATTCAAGGGTAGCATTTTATTATTCGTTTTGGTTAAGAAAAAGTAAGTATAAATGTAGCTTCCCTTAACAGCTTGGTCTCAGCTTCCTTTCACAGGTCTTGTGTCTTTTTTATATTCCGTGTCTCTAATCCTTTCACCCTATGGTCTATTTGAACTTTCACACCACTTCAAGTGGGAATACCTCATCAGAAGGTGTAAAACCACCTCCGCGTGACCTCTCAAGGCCTTCGAGTGATCTCACGTTCCCTGCTTGTTGTAGCGCACTTATTGTCTCGCACATTGGCCAGTTGTGCAAATGACTTTCTTTTACACAGAGACTAGGAGCACACAGCTGAACTGACAGTTGATATTAAGCAAAGCGCTCTGTGTTGCTAATTATCTCTGAAGAGAAACAAGGCCACAGACGCGAACACGGGCCTCTAACCCTGGATGAGGAAGTTTTAAGTAGAAAAAGATTATAGATTGAATTTGAAAACCCTGCGGTCATGTGGACAGTTTCATGTCTCCAACAGAAGTATCAAGGTTCTTTTCACAGCTTTGTCAAACTTTTCAAATTAACCCTGTCATTAAAGTGGATTTGTAACATTCTGGATGGGGGTTTTATCTCAGAAGAGCTGATTGTGCAGTCCACCAAAAGAAAAACTCAGCTACACTAATCAAACAGCAGCTGACCAAGGATGAGTATATTTTGAAGCTAGTCCAATGCCAAACATGCTCAAAATTAACAAGGGAACAAAAAGAAGGGGCTTGTGTTAATTCCTTTGATCATTTTTATTTAAATATATTAATTGTTTATTTAATCATGCTCATCTTACTTTGTAGTTCCTTCAGCATCAGTTTTATCTAGAAACAATTAGAAATGGCCAAAGTTTCCTTCTTGTTTTATTTTTCTTGCATGTCACTTTGGAGAAAAAGGGGGAACGAAGAGTTTAAGGATTATGAAGTATAAATCCTAAACTTGTTAATATATGTGGTAGAAAAAGCCTGAACAGACACATTTAAAAAAAATAAAAGAAAAAACTTCTGTAAAGCAGAGTGAAGCATCAGGCTCCGTGTTTAAGTTCAACATTTTAAACACGTTCAAATCAGAATATTATCCAAAAGACGAAAGTTTCCATTAGACAAATGGTCAGGGCCTTTCGGTTTCAAAAGATATTCAATAATGGTTGATTTCAACAATCAAGATTGCACAACAGAAAACCAAAAGAGGGGCAATAATATCTTTTATTCAGTTTCATAATCAGATGGTTCTTACTTGCCTGAACATGCGGCAGAGTTTTTAATTGAAAATGGAAATTTCTCTATTTAAGTGCTGATTACCATAGCAGGTGGAGAGCAATTAAAATAAATGAATGGTGAAATGTCCCATATATGAGTTATAGAAATGCTGCAGGCATTTTAACATGCAGCCATACTTTTCTACATTAAGTCTTAGATCCTTTTCCTTACTCCTGCCACAGTATTAATTTAGCTGGTCTACATTCAAACGAAGTAGAAAAAAAGCAATAACAATAGGTGTTAGGTGTTGTGTGTGTGTGTGCGTGCGTGTGTGTGTGTGTGTGCACATCTGTGGCTTTTGGTCCTGGGTCAGAAAGCATGGTTTGCATTCAGTTCGCGACTATTGAACAGCTGAGAATGCAGGAAACTGAAAGCAGAGGCAGAGTGGAGACATGTGCCATATGGAAAACTGAAAGTTCACATCATGTATCATTATCATCATCATCTTGATCACAGACAGCTACCACACGCCCATACACAGAGACAGAGAATGACAGGGTGATGAATCCCAGCATGAAGGGAGGAGTAATAGTGTGAGAGCTTGGAAGAAAAATAATATTTATTTTATAATGTGAACAGGATATCTTCCTAATTCCCTAAAATTAAAGTTCACCTCCACTGAAATAATGTCCTCAGTTTCCCAAGCACTGACATGCCACCTTTGAAAGTTTTTTTCATGATATTATCCAGTACATGCAAGCTACTGTTGCTGATGAAAATGAATTTGGTCAAATTTTAAGATCTACTCCTGTTTGATAGGTGTGTACCACCATGACAGACCTTGATTTTGAAGTATTTTCTAATATGTTTTGTGAAAGTTCTCAAATTCTCTCGGTAACTCCTCAAATGTTCAGCCATGCTTAATTCTGAGCTCTCTTCCAATACATTCATTTTCCCTGGTGAAGATATGCTCTTTTTTATTTTGACATGTGCTTGGGTTCACTGTGACGCTGACCTAATATAATCCCTCTTGAGCTTTCCAGCAGACGTCTGAAGGTTTTTGATCAGAACTCAAACTGTTAAATGAAGGCATCTCTCTTTTTCAGCTAAGTCCAAGTATTGATTGTTTTTAAAGTTGAGGAAACTAAGAAGCAGTGCAAAGGAAGTTTTATCGGAGCAAAAAGGCCGGATGAGAACGATGCCCAAAGCACTTCTTGAGACGAAAAGACGTAGGAAAGTTATTGGTGTTTGAAATAGATCTCAGTAGTGTGTCTGACAGGAAACAGAGACATGGTGTCATGCAACACTCCAGCTGGGTGTCATCCTCAGCTCCAACCCCCATTGATGTATGGTGAGAGGCCACTGGGAGCCGACTAGTGAGGCAGGAGACGGTGAAATGGAACCAATATCTGGAGCTGCCCTCTCTGCCATAAATTAAGTGAGGATGACAAGGATTAAATAGCTCGAGCTTTTGAGTGTTTGTGTGTGTGACTGTACTTTTGTCTTTGTGAAAACTTTCAAAATCTGACATAACAGAGGAGACAGTTTTATTAAATGAGATCATCTTTGTAGAGTGATGAGGGAAAAGGGCGAAACTGCATAAATGTCAACATTTTATTCAGTCAACATAAACTTTTATCACGATCCACATAAAAATCAATATGAACACAAGTGTGAATGTAGATGACAAAAGGTAACACAAAGTGAATTCATCTGGGATATAGAGAGAAATATGGTCGTGTGAACAAAATAAGTCCATGTATGAGCATTTTTGCGTGCTTGCCCATGCGTGACGATCCAAGGGTATTGACTAGCATATGTTTGGAAGCTCATATTGCATCCAGATGCCACAGCAAATCAATTCCAGTCATAGAAGGCCAAATGTTTTTCATAAGCCTCGCAAAGCCTGGCAGGTGCAAGGTCTTCAACAATTCAGTCGTGGTAACATGGGTAGAAATGGAAAATGCACAGATATTAAATGTTAAATATCTGCTTTATATTAAATATCTATCAGCCATGTGTAAAAAGAATAAAATAAGGGGGAACAAGTTTGTAACTTTGTGCTGCTTATTTAAAGGGGGTTAAATTTACAATGATTTGGTGAGATGTTTTTGGAAAAGAAAAGTTAATGTGCTATAGGAAAATCGAATGGGTGTTTACGGCCACAATTAGCTCACTAAAAGCACGCGTAAGCTCCTGTTTCTACTTCTCGTCTTGCCACACATGTTGGCTTATTTAAATACGAGTACTGCAAGGATGTAAATTTGGACAAAGGAAGAATGTTTTATGAAACATCAAGTTCTGATGTGTTGCTTATGATGCAGCATAGTTCATGTATTGGAATAAAGAATGAAGAATTAGGAATTTTCTGTGTCAGGTCAGAGCAAGCTAGTTTTCCCTATGACGTCAGAGGCCTGTTTTCCTTTTTTCTCATAATTCAGAACAAAAGTTTACTTTCCATACAAAGCATGCGAGTGTCTCCAAGAGTTCAAATAATTATCAGCCAAATTACAACAGCAGAGTGCTGAGATTTGACATCACCGGGTGATTGACTGATTATTAAATAAAGCATCTGTTGCAAACAAAATGGAGTGATGCAATTATCGGGGCCTTGCTGCACAGTACCACAGAACTTTTTAATATGCCCAAAATTTACTTTGCCTTCTTTATCTCTGCAGATCAAATTGAAATGTAACAGCTTCTGATGCAAAGAAAGGTTATACTGAAATGCTATTGACTTAAAGCAACATTCCCTCATAGGTCATAGAAGCACTGGGCGGATCTGCTACATTGTGATGGACATATTGGATTCCATTTCCAACGAACAGAAAACAACAAGTTTCAGATCAGCTTTAAAAAATCTTTTTTGACACCTGTTCTTGGCACATATTTTATTTCACCAGCTCTCAAGTTTCTATTTGAGTTAGGTTACCGAAATGTCTTGATTCTGTTTGAGCTGGAGCCAAACACCCAGAATACAATTTGTTTATGGGTGTTTGGCTGTAGGCATGAAGCTGGTGCTCCATGTTCAAGGTTGCTGATTCCCCAGTGGAGCTGACCGAAGTTTTATTTTCAGCTCTCAGCCCTTTGCCCTTCCAGCCCATTCCATCAAGCCAACACTCAAACAACAGCAAATAATACCGCACAACGTTTTCATTCAACACATCAGATTAGGGTTTCATTCCTACATACCTTTATGCACATAGTCAGGATTTAAATACGGTGTTTCAGTTTTGGTAAATAAGTCAACAGACTTGCTAAGTCACTATAGCATTGTAGACTAATTTATCATTGAACCTGGACAGAATAAACTAAATAAAAACCACTTGCAAGACTCTCGTGTGTGCAGAAAGACATACCAAGTTTGAAGATGAGCAAATGAAGACTTGTCAAGACAGGCAGAGGGACTTTAACAAGGCAAAGAAGCATTTCATTAAATTTAATTATGTGTAATCAAGATTTTGGTTGGGTTATGCCACACATAACGTCTTAATGTGAGAATTTATCAGCCCTCAACCTCTGTCAAAAGCCAACTGCATAAAAACTGTTGTTAATTATTTATTCTAAAAATTCTCTTTGAAACTAGAAGCTGCATATAAAATAGTTTTAAAAATGGCAAAAGTGATAAATACTGTTTAGGTTTGCCACTTATTTTTCTTCTGCCCTCCAAATATATGTTGGATATGATGATTACATGATCGTAAAAGTAGAGAAGCCTAATTTTGCATCAGTTGTGGTCGTTCTTGGCAGTCTTGCAAGACTTAAATGTTCCCAACTTCTCTTCAGGAAGGATTAAATACTGAATTCATTTTTTTTAAAAGACAGAATACTTCAGTTTTTGACACTTGACAGAAAACTGCTGCTGTCAGAAATTTTCATGGGAAATTCTCATGAAATCTTTCTGTAAGCTACGAAAACATGACGTACAGTGGAGATGAGTTATATTGAACTCTGAACCTCTAAATCAAAATCATGTGCAATGATAGCTCCCTCTACAACTGTTTGTTACCCAATGTAGTACCTTAACCGTATAAAGTTGAAGAACTTGCACACACTTAAACTTGCTCATAGCCTTCAGACTCCATGACAGATTTATAAAAATATTTATAGCATGCCAACTACATGAAGTCGATATCATTGTCAGAACAACATGATCTATTATTCTAGATGTACATAACAAATAGTATTTATTTATTTATTTTTTTACAAAAATGCTGGAATGAGAAGTGAGAGTAAAAGGGATCTCTGCTGGAAAGAGGAAGAGAGACATCGAGGGACAATCTGTCATCTGTCTGGTTTAGATTGTGCCGGAGAGAAAATGTACTTGGAGAGCACAAAGAAAACACTATAAATTACTGTCTGTACAACACATTCATAACCCAGCATTATCATCGCCGGTCCATATATCACATGGAGAGAGCTGTTTGCATTTCGCACAAATTCACAGCCATATGGAGAGCGGCACATCTAAGGACACACACACACACACACACATATTCACACTGAGCTGAATCTATGCCAAAAACCATTAATCCGCTCTGTGACTGGGAACAGGTCCAAATGGGCTTGTTTATCTGCTCAGGTATCTGATGTTTTAATATACAGTATGTAACAATTTAACTACCAAAATATTTATAACTGTGTCAGCTAAAATATGCAACTTTGATGGAGGCAACTGTGGAGTTTATACTAGTGTTACATGGAAGATGCGTGCTAGATAAGAATAAAAATAAATAAAAAATCTGGAACAGCAGTCTGTGAACAACTAGCATGGTGCCAATTATAATTTCTTAAAATCTTTAGTGTCAATGTTTTTATTCTACCATTACTGTTCAAAACAGTAAAACTTGGTATAACTAAATTTTCCAAGATGTCCTTCTTTGCTACATCCTTGCTGATATAAAACTAAAACTATCAAAAGTAAACATAGTAAACTTGTGTTAATGACCTCGGAGGTCATTGCTGTCTAAAATATCCCGTCCTTCAACTTTCTCACTTCATCTTTTTACATTCCACCTATAGATACACATAATGTCTCTCGTTCCCTTTATTTCTCAAATGAACAGACGTGGTAGTTTACCTGGAGATATACGAGTTATCTGGAGCAGTGATATAGATGGAGACTGTGACCTGCCAGCACCTCAAACTTGTTCCAAATCAATTTACTGTTCCATCACTGTGACCCAGTTGTTCATCCTTCTCCCCCTTCCCCGTCCCTACAACGCTGAGCAATCTCCATTTATCAGTGTCTCTGTCTCCATTCTTCGCTCTCATCTGTTCTTTTAAAATTACTAAGAGTCAGATTTTCTTGACAATGAGAAAAGTTTGTCTTTTTGGGCATCACTTCAGGAAAAAAGAAGAAGGAACGCTGGAGAATGAATTGGGATTTGAAAATAAGCTTGCCCTGAAACCTTTTGTTCCACTGCTCTCATGCAGTATTCATAGATCTCGATGAACAATTCCTCGCTTTGCATTCATTTTTTAACCTTGCTAGTCAGGCGCATGGTTAATGACCTTGAGGCAAAAGCAAAACAGTGCGACTCACACCTGCTGCTTCTCACGCACATGTGCGATTCGATTTGTGTTTATATGCAGGAAATGTCTTTTGTTCAATAAAAATTGATAAGGCGTTGGTTGGACAAAGGCTAGTAGCACATTATATCAACTGGAATACTATTGAAAAGTTGATAACATAGATCCATAATACACATAATAACATATTTCAAGCAAATATTTTCACTATTTTGATGATTTCCCTGAAAATCTGAATTTTGTAATAAACAGAAAACATATAAAATCAGACATTTCAGACTACTGAAAGGCAGGATCATGTACTGTACTCTTTTTCTACAAATAACCACATTTGTACCAAATGGTACAGACTGTGATACTGCTAAGGTGTTTTGGAAACGCAGGTTACTTTCTTAGTGACTTTCAGCTCATCTCTGATGTTGGATCTGACATTTCTCATTTTCCTTTCTGGAGTCCAGTATACATTCTCTCTGGGGTTCAGGTCAAACATACTTTCTTTCACAAATTGCTCTAAGATTTCTGGCCAAACTGACTTGAAAACATTGTGTTGCAAATAATCCCTGAATTGGGGGGCATGTCATCAGCTGGATCTCAGATTACTTAAAATCAAAGCCTCCCTACTCTTCGTTCAGATCCCCTCAATACCCGAAGAAGATTCATTCATTTAAAAAATGGCCTTGAAGCACTCAGCCACACAGTTATCACTTTCTTTATGTTAAGTGGCTTAACATAAGGAAAATAACAGCTGGAGCTCAGGTCCAGGATACTTTTATGAGTGGTTGCTCTCGAAGTTTGATGTCGGCTGCAGTCTACGCCTTCAGCACTTGTTCGGAGAATTATCCTTTCTCCATGAGGTTGAAGAAGAGTCAGTGAGTTGAATTCACGAATCCCATTTATTGATACCAAAGCACAGCTGGTCCATTTCTCATGCTGTCCTTGTGAACTAACAGAGGAAAATAGCATCAAACATCAGTTTGTAATTCCCTTTGTTAGCCGTGATCTATGTGAATGCATGTGTATAAAGGGAAACACAGAAGTATTTATTCTCAGCATACGCTTGAATTAACTTTCCTTCACAATCTTCTATTCATGCTTCTAAGACAACTTTTTCTACCTCACTGCTTAATTCTGCTTAACTTTCTGTTCTATTGCCTTAAGCACTCAGTGAACAACCAGCTTCTTTGCAATAGTCTGGCTTGATGGCTATTAAGTCATCAGTCTCTCAGTATAAAACAAAGCCATATGCTAATGTTTGTGAATGTAAAAGCTTTTTCTCATTCTAATTTATGAAGGGATGGGGTTTTTAATCCACATTAACGTTAAGCTATAACATCATGAATTTTTTTTTTTTTTTTTGCTTTTTGAACTGAATTACTAAATTAACTAGTCAATGGTTTTCAAATGTTTTGTACTGCACCCGTAGTTCATGAGAAATATTAATAAATAGTCGCCAGACAATGTTTTGTGCTTGGTAAAATATATACGTTTTGCACCAGTTCGTTTGCAGTAAGTTTACATGTAAATCTGAAATCTTAAATTTGTGAAATAGCTATTTTTATAACCTACTTCAGCTAATGTGACTTTGATATTTTGACAGGCAAAGGATAAGATTAGCGTAAATCCCCTTTGTGTGTGTTTAACATAAATCATGTTTCTTTTATCCTACAGGGTATTAGAAACACATCAGCAATAGTATTTGCACAATTCTAATCACATTGCCTATCTTCTATCATCGGAAACCAAAGGATTACTTTTATATCCTGGCTCACTGTTGACAGCAGAGGAAGAAGTGGGTGGCAACCCTCTTTTCTTATGTTTTATTGTAAGAATAAACATCATTTCCAGAGCAAAAGCACATATTTTCTTACAGTAATGAGTGATCTGTGTGCAGCTTTTTTTTTCTCCCTTTTTGTTTTTCCCTTGTTACACTGATCCAAGCAGGATCTGTAATAGACATTTTAGTTTATTCAGCTGACCACAAGAAAGCAAGTTTAGGTATGAACGTAAACAGTAAAGGACACCAGACAAGGACAGAGTGAAACAGTTGTGTTTAACAAAAGGAGAAGAAGTGGATGAGCAAGACTGAAACTTGCAAAGAAAATTACAAAGCAGGATCGTTTCTTTCACTTCTAGTAAAAGTGTAACAGCAGAAGAATTTGTGTTGTTGAATTCTAAACTCTTGATGTGGTTTACAGTTTGATGAGGGTGAGCGCTGCAGAACCAGAACAAAGAGCTGAAACGTACATCTGTCCCCTCTACTCTGCATGCAAGAGACCACCTCCAGCTGTCTGCATAATAAACACTCCCTCATCCACACATGCACGCACACAGAAAGCAAGAGAAATATTCCAGCCACATTTCTGCACACAAAGATGAACACACATTGTGAGCTCAAACATTAAGATGTTGTAATTTTTGGGATAATTAGTTGGCCTGTCAGTTTTATGGCTGTACCTTGCTAGCTCCAAAATTAAGCCTTTGAGACCTCTTGCTCTGTTGCAGACACACACACACACACACACACACGCACACACACACACACACGCACGCGCACGGTTTTGTCTCTTTATGTTTGCACGTGAGAAAGACAAAGGAACATGCAAGAAGAGAGGCAGTTGAAGCCGGGTGGTGGTGGTGGTGGTGGTGTGCCACTGCTTAATTAGAAAAAAAAAAAAAAAAAAAAAAAAAAACAAAAGAACATCTCACCTGCTATAGCCCTTGACAAGATTTTCTTCATTTCGCATTTGCCGAAATGCGATACTTTAAATTTCACCATTTGTATTTAAATACCCTTTGCGATCACAACCATCCCGACTTCTGTAAGCAATTATTTCATCCAAAGAAGAAATTGTGATGATGAATCTGAAATCCTCATTCTGAAGATTAAAGAGAAAAACTCTTGAAAACTTTTGGACATGCAGGTTCTTATTTTTCTGGGAAAACAGCAACAGTTCAGGTCAGAAAAAAGGCATAAACACTGCTGGTAGTTTTAGCTTAGGCAAATTCTTTAAGCTTCCTATTGTCTTTGCTGAATACTTCATGTAATTTAAGGCTATTATCACATATCTCCATACATTTTGAAACAAAGCAACTTTTGTTCATTTCTATAAAATAATTCTGATCTGGTTTTGAATAAGCAAATTCCAGTCTAAATAGTTATTTAAAGTAAAATTTAAAAAATCAAATTGTATCTAAGACATTATAGCAACTTGTTGTCGACTTAAAGACTGTATTTACTGGCTGTGATCCAGCAGCTCATACAGTCTGTTAGTAACTCATGACTGGAGCCCTATGGGTACACACGGAAACATACAATGACTCACATCCACAAAGTGATTATTTATGATCTGAAACAGGTGAGGATAAGTAATTTAATTATGTTCCATAAAAACAATAAACTCAGGAGAAATAAACCGGCTGCTTCTGCACTCCGTGCTTTGTACTCAACCCTCTGGCGAGTAACTGGTGTGTAACGTACATAAACACAGTTTCCTTTTTAACTGTCTTGGACTCTTGAACACCAAAAGTGCCTTGCTCTACCGCTGACTTTTATGAGTCAATGTCCAAAGCTATCCCACCGTTAAAACACTTTTCTAAGCTTTCAAACTTGCATTTTCCCTACAGCAAAACAAATATAGTGAAACCTTTTTAAGTATATGTAGTAAATATTTCCCTTCTTAGAATATCCTGATCTTCTCCTTTCCAATGTTGCTTTTCTATCTCAAATATGAACAGTTCATCAGTTTCAAAGACAGGATGGTAGTTTTAAAACATTAAAAGAAAAGCAAAAAGGCATAATATGTAATGAGCATCAATTTAAATTGATCATGTGGAAATGCACTTGATTTTTTTACGTGATCACATTAATTCGTTTGCATGTCAGCTTGAAAAAGCTAGCTGATCAGCAGAGTGCTGTTTAATATGTTAGCAATTTATATAGAACATAGGCCCCATCTGTAATTCCTGAAATTGACCATCTGATTTTCTGATTTAGTCGACTTATTTCTAAAATCAAACTTAGAAAATGCAAACTTGCTGTTAGGCTTGAATACCAATGAACAACCGGCAGAAACTGAACTGACATATGTTTCATATTTTCTAGCTAAAAGTCAAAGCAGGAGTGTGTATTTGTGATTGTGCCAATGAGTCCTACTGGTTTGGATGGTGTATAATGAACTTTTTCTTTCAAAATGATATTCTTGTATACATTACTCCCATTCCCAACCTAAAGAATGCCTGCCTGGCACTCTAGAATCTGGTGTTTGGGCCTAGAGTTACATTATCATCCATCTCTTGATTCCTGCTTGTCTCCAAAGGTTATTTTCCTTTTCATACTTACTGCAAACAGCCTTAACATAACAGGTCGGGAATGAATAAGAGTCTGCCTGATTTTTGAATATCTGCGAACATTGTTGTTTAAAATCGAGTAGAGCAGCAAAGAAAAAAAAAACATTATATCCATTAGAAGCTAAGAGGCTTCTTGGCCCTCTGCAAACTCAATTGCACAATTTGTCTTCTTTGTATTTTCTATTTTTAGATTTTATTTTTGTGTGAATTTGCATTACCTGAAGGACAATGACATTTATTTTTTCTATTCTATTCTATTCTATTCTATTCTATTCTATTCTATTCTATTCTAACAAATCAAGGCCACAAGGCTACTTGCCTTAATAATGCTGGTTTCCCTGAGTGACCTTACAACCTTTGTGATTTGAACAGCATCTAGCAGGAATCATGTTGAGTCCTCTCCGGAGGCGTTACCCTGACCAAAACACACTCCCCCAAACACAGACTGTTCAAATTTATTCTCACATATCCCCTGGCTCTGTCCTGGGCAGCATATGGCTGACCATGAGGTTCAAGGACACCAGCCTTTCACAGATTTAGGAAATCCATCACTGACATACACACATTCATCTTGGCCTCACCCTGCAGAAAATAAACACACACACACACACACACACACACACACACACACACCCACACGCACACACACACACACACACACACACACACACACACACTCCGACCATTCACGGACACACAAACAAGTGGGCACTACTTACATGACGGAGAAGTCATGCAGAAACAAAGGTAGTTGCTTTCTCTACAATGAATGACAGGAGGTGGATGATGAGGTTCAACAAAAGGGCCCAAATGGAGAACTAAAAACAGAAACATGCACACACCAACACACAAACTAACTGCCTGACCCTGCGTTGCGAAGGCGGTGTTTTGTTTGAGTTGAAACTGTGACATAACCCTCTTTTCTCTCTAACAGTTTACATCCTCAGAATTGTTTAAATCCTCATATTTACTTTGTTTCCAACAGCAAAGTGAAGCCTTGAAACATGCTCAATTCCTTTGTTGATGTGAATAGGATTAAACATAATCCATCCACACAAAACTGAAATATACGGACATGTTGAACATGATACGGAACGCTGATGCGCAGACAGAAAATGTAGCCAGTGTGACATATAATCAACAAAAACAAGCGTTGGCCAGCTTCTCTTATTTGTCAGCTGCCTGGCCTTGGTGTCTCAGCCTGACATGTTTGAATAATCCAGGTTGTGCTTGAATAAGCGTGGCTCCTATCAGCCTCACATAGATTTGATGGATCATATCTATTGGCTCAATCATTTGTCACAACAAAAGGAGGGAACAGACACAATGGCTATAGTAGCTCAAATTATATCTAATACCTCACTTCCCAACCAAGAGTGGCTCCGCAGGATGAAAGCAAAGAAAGGGTGTCTTTTTTTGTTTTGTTTTGTTTTTTTCACAATCAAAATTTTACGGTGTGTGGATTTAAATATTGTTAAAATATTTATTTGAATGACATTGATAACATTAACTCCAAACTAAGTAAATACATAGATATTTAACCCCTTAAATTTCTGCAATTTGACCTGGAAGTATGCAAAGTACCCTATGCAGGAAGTACACAGTATTTACACAGTATGCATACAAGATGAATCGGTGAAAGTGTAATCGAGTACTTCTTGAACACACCTGCATATTTAACTTTCATTGTCAAAGGAATATTTTCCTCTTTTTTTGTTTTGTTTTTCAGACATTTTGATAGAAGAAAATATTTGAAAAATCAGAACCCAGTAACCGCTGGATGTCTCACAGTGGCACGGATTGTAAAGATGTAGATATAAATACGACTAATTCTTAACAGGAACTAAACATTTTTATCAAAAGATGCCAAAACTAGCTTTTTATTCTGCCCTACCCCCAATCAGACTTCTTGTTGTAGAAAAGGTCTATGTGAAGTGCTGTAGTTGATCAGAGTACTGTTGCAGTAAAATGTAAATTATGATATTATGTGTGTGTGTAGGCTACTAATTAGTCAGTTTGTTCTACATGCGTTTAGGATCGTGGGGAGGACGTCAGGATGGGGGCACACAGATTTGTTTCCTACAGAGGCCATCTGTTCAAGAGACGCTCAAACACACACACATTCATATTTACACTGGGCAAAAAATCATAAATGGAATGCATGAGGGGCTTGCCATTGCTTGTAATGCATAAACCAATTGAAAATATTTAGTCAAATTGCCAACAAAAATAATATTTATCAAAATGCTGAGTAATAATCTAGAGGAGCAGAATTGTTAAAAAGGAAATTATCCAGGTGGAGGATAAGTGGTTGAGTTAATGCTAGGGTTAGTCAATTATGAATGGATGTATTCCTACTCACAGGTGGGGTGAATATGACTCAGAGGAAGTGTGAGGGTGGCTAAGTTCAGCAGGGGCTCGGGGAAAGTTGTTAAGTCTTTCAATGTTGCCGCACTTAATGATTTACTGGCGTAAAGCTGGAGGGCAGACAGCAGATAAGTAGGAGATGCACAGAGGACCAACGGAGGACTCTTGTGGAGATCAGAGGGAATCCTGAATGAATATTGCAGCAGCGGTTTAAACCAGAAGGTAACTAGAAGTTTGAAAAGTTACTTTGGTGGAGACATGAGGTAAACCTTAGGTAAGTGGTTCCAAAGCACAAGAAAACCGACTTTTTCTTTTACTAGGGATATACACACATGGACATTGAATTGTGGTTCAACATGATCATGGAACAGGCCTGGACTAAAGTGATGACATTTGTAACTTGATATTTTGTTGTGCAACCCCTGAAGGTAATCTCTGCAATCAAATGATTTCTGTAAATGTCCATGAGAGTTCTTCACCTGTCCACAGGTATGTTGGCCCACTCTCTGTGGCCGTCTGCTCTAGTTGTCTCAGGTTTGAGGGATGCCTTCTCCAAACGACATGTTTCAGCTGCTTCCACAGATGTTAAATAGGATTTAGACCATGGATCATAGAAGGCCAGTTCAGAATAGTCCAGTGTTTTGCTCTTTGTTGGCTTGTTTTAGTCATTTGCTTTAGGTCGTTTTCTTGTTGGAAGACTCGTGACCTGTGATTGAGACCTGAGCTTTCTGACATTTCTCTCCAGAATGCCTTGATAGTCTTGAGAGTTTATTGTATCCTGCACTTATTCAAACTCCCTGTGCCAGATGGAGCCCCAGAACATAACTGAGACAAAGAACAATGAACGGTCTGATCTGAAACTGATGTACCTTGACCTTGGACTTCCCCTTTAATTTCTTTGGAAGTTGTTCTGGGCCCTTTGGTTATCGTTTGCGTTATCCTTCTCCTCAATTTGTCATCAATTTTCTCTTTGGCCAGGGAAGTTGGCTGCAGTCCTGTAGACATCAAACTACTGAAAGTTTTTTTTTAACTATAGTCATGGGGGCCTGAAGCTACTTGGAGATGGTCTTTTATCCTTTAACCTTTAACATGCTTGTCTATAATTTTCTTTCTAATCTCCTGGGACAGTTCTCTCGTTCTCTTGCAGTGGTCCATGTTCACTGTGGTACACACCGTATCACCAAACGGCACAGGGACTGCTTCTCACCCTTTAAATAGGCAGAATGATTCTAATGCTAATTAGTGGACAAAACTTAGTTTCACAGTCTTTTCTAGAGGTATCAACATTTTTATCCCAGTCTTTTTCATCAGTTTATTTTTTTTTAATATATATGCTGAATGTAAATTCAAAGACAATGTCTGATTTTCACATGTTCATTTTGAGAACTTTTTAAAAATTTATTACTTTGGTCAGTTTGAATTTCCATTAGCGGCTGTGGTGGAGTTTTCAATCATTAACAGAGGGTTGTTCACATGTGAAATAGCATGGACAGCTATTTCACATAGAACTGCAACCGTGGGTGGACAATCCGTCAATGTCTAGAAGTCCCTCAGGTCTCCTTATGTTGTGCTTTGATGAGCAGATTAACTTCATGTGAGGGAATCAGGCAAAAGCTCCGACCTCACAGGAGATGAGAGGCACAATAGGTGACAGTGGAAGAAAAAAAACATAGATAACAAATTGACTCAATCTTGAAGGCCATGTATTACAATTATCATCTATGTTTAAATTATTTTTATGACTTATAATGTACCTTTTTTTAAAAAAAAAAAAAAAACCTAGCTGTGGTTTGGTAAATTTAAATCTACTTCTATGACCCATCTGCCAAACATGTTGGAAAATTTTACGTTTGTGTACATACAGTTTCATTATTAGTAAACTTATATGCCTTTCCATCCAGCCCAGCTTGGTTTTTCACATTTTTGTCCACTTCTGTTGAGTATGTGAAATTGCTCTCCTGTTTGAAGTATTGTGGTATTTCACTTTGCAAGACCAACTTTCAAACACACAGCTGAGGATCGTGAAAAAATATCTTTCAGAATCAAAAGGTATCCCTTCTCCTCATATGATTTTTAAGAACTCAAAGCCTAGAGGCTGTGAACAAACTGGTTGAATTCATTTGATTATCTTGCTCCAACACTGCTCAGCTCAACAACTCAAACAATAAGGAACCCCCAATACACCCCATCAAAAATCCTCCACAGCAACACAAAGAAAGTCTAAGGAATCAATATTCCACCTTTTGGAGGCACATATAACTGTGAGTCTGAGCTGTAACACATTGTGTGGTAAGCTCTTTCTCACTTGGCTGACCTTGAATGAAGCCTCAGATGAGAAGAAAATACTATTTTCACCTCACTCCTGGACCAGAAGTGGCTTGCTGTTGGCTGTGTGCGTTTGTGTGTGCGTGGGAGAGTGTGTGTCCATTTTTGTGTCCTATTTTAAGTTAGAGATTACTTTCATAAAACTGTAACACCACGTTGGTACTAGCTAATCCATTATGTTGTGATCACTAAATTTCATTGATGAAAAGATCTGGAGTTATTGATTTCTCTCAGGTAATGCTGAATACTGTTGAAAATCTTTTTGGCCAACACAACATCACTCATTAAAGATGCAGTAGGGAGTTCTGAGAAAACCATCTTAGCTTGAAAAATTCAACAAGCCAGTCCTTACCTTGCAGTTTTCCCATGTTAGTTTTTTCTCTGTCATTTGCACAGCGGCAGCAGACCAACAATCTTGAGCTTGAACCACGACGGGTGTGAGCAGCACGTACATGAGCCTAATTGACATTACTAAAGACGGTCCTCGTGGCTGTAAGTGGTTTTTCTGACCAGGAGCAGAAAACTCATTGTGATTCTAGCAAGTTTACCATTTGTTATGATGCATAGACAATAATGCACGTGTCTTTTTTTTCCAACATCATATTAACATATTAAGTACATAGAATTTCATTATCGCCTTTCTATACATCTAACACTGTAGCAATGTAATCTTCAGCTTAATTTGCTGCCACCGATTATTGGATATAACTCTGTAAGTGGTAAAACTTCTAACTACATACACCACACATGCAGCCGAGTCCTCAGGAAATGTCACACCAAGGAACAAATTATAGTATTACCTAATGTTATGCTACAAAAATTTTCTGCTTGCACTTATAAAAAATTCACACATCTGTGTAAGTGAAATGCTTGGAGTGGCTGAAGTGGCCTCTGGATATTTCAGATAATTATTAACAAAGTACCTTATTCTGTCCCAGACCAGGAGCACAGTGTACATCATTAATCTCAATAAGATTAATCAGATTCAAACTAAGAATCAGCTGAAGTTATTTCTGAAACAAGACCTTAAAATGACATGACAATCACCAACAGGGATGGTAAAGTAAGGTGATTTTATTTATACAGCACATCTTCAGCATGACGGCAGTTCAAAGTGCTTTACATGAATTAGAAGGAAATAAAACAAAACAAGGGAAAAAGCGAAAGAGGAAAAAAATAAAACAAAAAAAGGTATGGTAGGATGTTGGACCCATCATCTCTCTTTTGAGAATGACCTCAGAAAGAGGTCAGCCAGGCCTGCATTCAACAAGGAGGTAGTTAAAACCATGTTCCACTTTCAGCTTGTAATGATATAGAAGGTAAAACTGCTGTAACACTGTTTCCTACCTCAGTTTGTATGATGGTGTATTTAAAAAAAAAAAAAAAAACACTTCAGGTGAGCCTCCAAACCAATTCAATAAGCTAGAATATTATTGATAAGCCCATTTATTATAGGAACTTTATCACTAAGTAAATATACATTTATTACACACAGATGGAATCTTCAAAATCTTCATTTCTGTCAATTATGATCATTTTCCTCTGAGAGCTGGTCAAAATATTGATTTAATTAAATCAAAAAAACTAATTAACAATTTAAATATTACATCAAACCAATAAAAAAAATATATATATATTTGAAACACAAATGTGGGCTCACTGCAAAGTATGTTTAATACCTGTTGAAATGTTATTTTCAAGAGGTACTTGAAAGTGACAGATGAGCCTGAGCAGCACATGTATTCCACTTTAATGAATATGACTGTAAACCTAAGAAAATTAAGGAGAACTTCTAGTAGTATGTGAGGAATCAAACTTTGATCAAACTAAACAAGAGCTAAATCATTTATAGATTCATGCTTCCTACCTATACGCCAAATCACAGCAGGATGACTTTTTCATCCTGCTGAAGTTCATTCATCTTCCAAATCCTGTCCCACTTATTTGTTTGGATGTAAAGGACCTTCATCACATGTTTTTCCTCTTAAACTCTGAGTCCCTTAGCGAGTTTCTTGATTCTGAACAACTTTCTCTGCCGGTGACCTTTTAGGTTACATCCTCTCTGTCCCTGACCCTCTGACTGAGAGCAGCCTTGGGAAAGCGTCGGCAGACTGATTTACACATTCACGGGACAGTGGCGCATTAGAGAGGTCATGAGGGCTTTGTATTTCTTCACTATTCCAAGAACCAGGCCTGTATTCTAAGTTAGTGGTGATTTACTGAAGGGTTCTGTGGATCTGAGAGGCCATGTCAAAGGACATGTGGAAAATATGCAGAAATCTGAGAAGTGTTTTGCAACAGAGTTATGTCTCTGTTTGTAGTTCAGTCATTTTAGACAAGGAGAGAATGGAAAGGCTTGACTTAAGTTTATTTCTTACTCAAAGCAAAGAGAAGCAGATTCTTCCATCTCCTAAACTGAAAAAAAAAAAAAAAAAACTGAACCGTAAATATTTTATGGTTTTATATACTTTTATATAATTGGTCCTTCATTTTAAACGAAGGACATTGCTGAAATTTTGGATAAAACTTTTACTTGGTCGGTTTTGTGGTTCTTAACTTCTGTTTATCGCTTTGTTTTCATTCTGTGTATTACATCAGTGTTTCTTAACCTGATTGTGATGGCGGCGATGGGGGGGCAATAACACAGTAATTACATTTACATGCTAGAAGTATTTACAATAAACGGTCAATCAGAATAAAAAAAGTGTAAACACCCCAATCAGAATATTCTGATCAGATTCAGATCAATCGGAATGAATTTCTAATCCAAATGAGAGAGATAATATGGTGTGCATGTAAACACTTCATTCTGATTGTGGTAAATTGACCCAACATGGTGGAAGCAAGACTGGTCTACTGCAGCACCGTAAATACTTTCACTTTTCCGTCATGTGTTTGGTTTAGAAAGAGAAATCCATTTTAAGTGATGAACAGTTATACAACATCAAGTAAACACCAAAAGCAAATGCTGAGACTTTTGTTTTTCTTCGATTTTGGATATGGTTAGATGTGCCATTTAGCTTAAAGATCTGTATACATTTTAGTTTGCATCTCCATAAATGGTAAGTTTCAAATGCAGCTACGACAGTAGACATTGACATTGTTTTGGCATCTGACGGATTCTTTTCTTCATTGTGAGGACACATGTAAAGGAAAACACTGAAGCACAAAAAGAACTGAGTGAAATTTGGACTCAGAAAAAAAAATCCCTTTTTCATGGGCTTGTTTGACATCGAGTACTCCTGATATAAACACGTTTTGTTTATTCAAGCATGCATTTTATTTTTATGTCAAACAGGATTAAACATGTGGTGTGCTAATAGAACCATGTGTCTCCTCCATCACTCTAAGAGAACAGTGAACAGCTATTCACCATCTGCCAGTATACTTTATTACATGAACTGCAAAATACCTCTAAAAATGCTAATTTCACTCACTGAATCACTCGCCCATTATGGTCATAAGGAATTAGCATGTTCAGAAAATTTTGTTTTAACAACTTGATCTACAATGCTGTGCAGTTTCTCAACAAACCTAAGGCTGACATGGCTTACACGTTTTTGAGAAACGGCTCTTTCATCGACGCCTGGCATTGAATTTTGTTTAATTTCAGAGATGACAAGAGAGGTCTATGAAAATGGTTTGAAAGTGCTTAATATTCCTTGTATCCTGCCTTCAGTGTCACCATCATGGTGGTCTTTCATTTATTGCTTCTATTAATCATCTGGTAGACATTAATTCAGTCATGGTTAGTATCCCATGGATTTACATCATAACAAGCTTAAGACATTTCTGACATCTTGAGAAACAGTGTCAAATTACTTATTGACATCTCAGAGTAAACTGAAATTCAAGTCCATGATATATGCTAGAATTGTTCCCCCTTTATGAAGCTTTACTCTAACATCATCAATTCTGTCTAATTTATCCTTTGCCTTTGTGATTAGAGGAAAAAAAAACATATTTTCAACATAATGTGTTGAAAATATGTTTATATATTATATATAACTATATAACATAGTTATATACCTGCCAGAAAAGAAAAGCGAAATCTCCACTTGGGACACCAGAGTTCACGTACAACGTGAGGATAGATTCTTCAGCAGAAGAAAGAGAGCGGCAGGACATGAGAAAACACGAGCATCTTAAAGCTATGGCAGACATCCTAACGTCTGAGATGGAAACATCCACCAGAAGATATTGGTGGGAAGAAAACACACCTGGACCACTTATCTGATCTGAGGCATTTGCGTCTGCAGGAGAACTTTTCAGTTTTTCACCAGGTGGGTTTCAGAACTTTTATTTTTTGGACACAATTACAATACATAGCACTAATTTTTGTGAAATGCATTCAATTTTTTTTTTTTTTTTTAACATGTTATGATGGGTTTGAAAGACCTCTTTGGCCATCATACATTTAAGTCTGCTCTGCTGCAACCTGGAGACCAACACATCGCCACACGCAGATCTGTGCTGCGCTGCTGCAGCTGTCCTGACAATACTATGACATTAACCAGTTGGGTTTTTCCCCAGACAGCGTTTAGATCTGGACCAAATTCATTGATAAGTCATCAAATCCACATAACAGTCAAAAGAGGTTTATGCACATGCGCCAGTCTTGGCGCTCAGGCTGGGATCATGAGCCAACCCGTTTTCTCACTAATCTTGTTTGCAGAGTGCCAGCATTGAAATGGTCATAACTTCATTTTTCTTTTATTTCTATTTATTTGACATTGGAAAGCTAAGTCTCCACACTTTCAGAATCTGTAAATAGCTCCAAAAGCCCCCGGGGAAACTTGTTCCTGGTTTTGCCGTGGTCAGTCACAGATGCCACCTTGGCTGTGTGGCGGTTTGGGGTGATGTTGTTACAATAGTCCACAGGGGAACCATCTCCATACTGATATTATGCGAGGCAAGGCTTGCATGTTTAAACATCATACAACCTCCATCTGCTCAATTTAAATACCATCCTTTCTACTGTACAATGCTCCATGACATGTTTTTTAGTCCAGTTAAAAGGCTGATTTATACATGTAGAGCCACAGTAAATACTGTACATGTAGCTTTAAAAAGGTTTGTTTAGCAACTTGTTCTGTAAATGTGGCTAAGATAAAAAGTGGAAGGTGCATGTTGAAATCATATCCACCCATCCATTTTCTATACCTGCTTAATGCTGCCCTGCAGGACTCAATTAATATGGCACTTTAAACTACAACCACATTTAGTCAGTATCGCAAACTCATTCATACACTGATGCACAGATACAAGGCTACATGCACATTGATTGATGAGGAAACTGGAATTGAATGCATAACTGTCATAAGAAAGAGACACACATGACAGGAAAACATGCACACACACATACCTAAAAAGAATTGGTAGGGGCTAATTAACCTAACGTGGGCTTATGGACTAAATTACACAGAAAGTGATAGTGCAATATAGATCAGAACACAGGAGCTTGCTGCAAAGCAACAGCATGAAGACATTGCCACTTTGCAGCTCTTGCTAAGAGATTTGGAAGGCAAACAAAAGTCTTGAAAAGATAGGTACTGTAACAGAGAGTGACAACAGGCACTGCAGTAGTTTAGAGAAAATAAGGGGGATGAAAATCAACTGGAATCTATAAAGCTAAGGGGGAAACCGTGTTATTTTGAAAAGTGAGAGGGCTGTACCTTCAGGGCTCTCCCAGTGGAAATTATGCCTCTGCATGCAAGGGGAACAATTGGCCGTCTGCACTGGAACTCCGTATGATGTTTTTATTGTTCCTGCTGTGGCTGGCAAGTAGATTATTTTGTAACTCCTGCATAAATTCAAGATTGGTAAAAATAAGAACCACCTCATAGCGTACGTTTCTCTGTGTCTGATCTTCGGAGAAAATTTTGAAAAAGTGGACTAATTGGTGAGATTTATTTTTCCACTCCATAAGCTCAATTCTTATTTCAGCCATACAGTTTGATGCTAAGATTTGATCATTGCATGTTATATGCAGAAAATAAAAAAAAATAAAACATAGAAGACATAGGAAAAGACCAAGGAACACACCAGAGAGGTCAGGGATTTCATTTTTTTTTCTCAAAATGTTAAGCAAAGTATTGATTAAAAGAGGCTGACTATAACTGCACACACCTATTTTTTCAGATTAAATAAATTTAAAAATACCAAATAAAATAAATGTATCCATGCTTCTTTCACCTAATTACACAAAGCTTGCATTGGTGAATCACGTAAAATCCTAATAAAACATGATGCAGTTTGTAGTCGTAAGTGGTAAAATGTTCAAAAAGTTTAAGAGTTGTGAATACCTTTGAGGACAGGGTAAGTGGTGCCCAGTTAACCTTCAAAGAAACCTTAGACATTTGATTCTAAGAACTTCCACACAAAGCAACTGCAACTTCCTATACACAGCTGCACCCTCACAGCTTTAGTTATAAACTGCATACTGAGAGAAACTTAAGGAGGCAAAACCTTGACACATTAGAGCAGCCAACATTATGCCAGCTGCATCAGCTACAATTCTTTGTAATAGCTAGTCAGTTTACACCAACTATAAATATCTTCATCTTCACACCACACGATCTTAGATTCAACATCTTCTTTGACTAATGTTTAATAAGCATAGTCGGATTCAAAGCATGCATCAAACATTAACACGGGATTTACACAGGCCTGGTCTCCAGCACGCCATCCTTTTTAATACGATCAAAGAAAACTATTCATCCTGTCCAAAACGAAATCAAGCAGCACACTCGCCTCTCTTCTCTGATCAAAGCACAGCAATTTTGCACGACTTTTTCCTTTATCGTTTTGTATTTTATTGAAAGAAAGATATGTTTTCTTTCATTTGAACAATCATTTCTTGTATTCTGCTTTTCTTTTTTTCAAACAACTTTTGAAGAGACTCTGGTACTGATCTCCCGACTTTGCTTCAGACGTCGCGGTCAAGTGAACTTTTTGAGGCCTCAGCGTGACAGGTAAGGGGCTTGTCAGAGTTTGTGTTTCCGTTTGTCATGCTGACAACATTGATAATAAGGCTCCAAATTCAAGGTATTATGACATTTTTTCCTAAAGCGTAGAGCTGATGACCAAGTTTAAACATGAAAAGGGAAGCCTTCAATATTTACCAAACAATTCTCTCTGTCCCTTGCTCTCTCAGTCTCTCTCTNCCTCCACAGCAACACAAAGAAAGTCTAAGGAATCAATATTCCACCTTTTGGAGGCACATATAACTGTGAGTCTGAGCTGTAACACATTGTGTGGTAAGCTCTTTCTCACTTGGCTGACCTTGAATGAAGCCTCAGATGAGAAGAAAATACTATTTTCACCTCACTCCTGGACCAGAAGTGGCTTGCTGTTGGCTGTGTGCGTTTGTGTGTGCGTGGGAGAGTGTGTGTCCATTTTTGTGTCCTATTTTAAGTTAGAGATTACTTTCATAAAACTGTAACACCACGTTGGTACTAGCTAATCCATTATGTTGTGATCACTAAATTTCATTGATGAAAAGATCTGGAGTTATTGATTTCTCTCAGGTAATGCTGAATACTGTTGAAAATCTTTTTGGCCAACACAACATCACTCATTAAAGATGCAGTAGGGAGTTCTGAGAAAACCATCTTGGCTTGAAAAATTCAACAAGCCAGTCCTTACCTTGCAGTTTTCCCATGTTAGTTTTTTCCCTGTCATTTGCACAGCGGCAGCAGACCAACAATCTTGAGCTTGAACCACGACGGGTGTGAGCAGCACGTACATGAGCCTAATTGACATTACTAAAGACGGTCCTCGTGGCTGTAAGTGGTTTTTCTGACCAGGAGCAGAAAACGCATTGTGCTTCTAGCAAGTTTACCATTTGTTATGATGCATAGACAATAATGCACGTGTCTTTTTTTTCCAACATCATATTAACATATTAAGTACATAGAATTTCATTATCGCCTTTCTATACATCTAACACTGTAGCAATGTAATCTTCAGCTTAATTTGCTGCCACCGATTATTGGATATAACTCTGTAAGTGGTAAAACTTCTAACTACATACACCACACATGCAGCCGAGTCCTCAGGAAATGTCACACCAAGGAACAAATTATAGTATTACCTAATGTTATGCTACAAAAATTTTCTGCTTGCACTTATAAAAAATTCACACATCTGTGTAAGTGAAATGCTTGGAGTGGCTGAAATGGCCTCTGGACATTTCAGATAATTATTAACAAAGTACCTTATTCTGTCCCAGACCAGGAGCACAGTTTACATCATTAATCTCAATAAGATTAATCAGATTCAAACTAAGAATCAGCTGAAGTTATTTCTGAAACAAGACCTTAAAATGACATGACAATCACCAACAGGGATGGTAAGGTAAGGTGATTTTATTTATACAGCACATCTTCAGCATGACGGCAGTTCAAAGTGCTTTACATGAATTAGAAGGAAATAAAACAAAACAAGGGAAAAAGCGAAAGAGGAAAAAAATAAAACAAAAAAAGGTATGGTAGGATGTTGGACCCATCATCTCTCTTTTGAGAATGACCTCAGAAAGAGGTCAGCCAGGCCTGCATTCAACAAGGAGGTAGTTAAAACCATGTTCCACTTTCAGCTTGTAATGATATAGAAGGTAAAACTGCTGTAACACTGTTTCCTACCTCAGTTTGTATGATGGTGTATTTAAAAAAAAAAAAAAAAACACTTCAGGTGAGCCTCCAAACCAATTCAATAAGCTAGAATATTATTGATAAGCCCATTTATTATAGGAACTTTATCACTAAGTAAATATACATTTATTACACACAGATGGAATCTTCAAAATCTTCATTTCTGTCAATTATGATCATTTTCCTCTGAGAGCTGGTCAAAATATTGATTTAATTAAATCAAAAAAACTAATTAACAATTTAAATATTACATCAAACCAATAAAAAAAATATATATATATTTGAAACACAAATGTGGGCTCACTGCAAAGTATGTTTAATACCTGTTGAAATGTTATTTTCAAGAGGTACTTGAAAGTGACAGATGAGCCTGAGCAGCACATGTATTCCACTTTAATGAATATGACTGTAAACCTAAGAAAATTAAGGAGAACTTCTAGTAGTATGTGAGGAATCAAACTTTGATCAAACTAAACAAGAGCTAAATCATTTATAGATTCATGCTTCCTACCTATACGCCAAATCACAGCAGGATGACTTTTTCATCCTGCTGAAGTTCATTCATCTTCCAAATCCTGTCCCACTTATTTGTTTGGATGTAAAGGACCTTCATCACATGTTTTTCCTCTTAAACTCTGAGTCCCTTAGCGAGTTTCTTGATTCTGAACAACTTTCTCTGCCGGTGACCTTTTAGGTTACATCCTCTCTGTCCCTGACCCTCTGACTGAGAGCAGCCTTGGGAAAGCGTCGGCAGACTGATTTACACATTCACGGGACAGTGGCGCATTAGAGAGGTCATGAGGGCTTTGTATTTCTTCACTATTCCAAGAACCAGGCCTGTATTCTAAGTTAGTGGTGATTTACTGAAGGGTTCTGTGGATCTGAGAGGCCATGTCAAAGGACATGTGGAAAATATGCAGAAATCTGAGAAGTGTTTTGCAACAGAGTTATGTCTCTGTTTGTAGTTCAGTCATTTTAGACAAGGAGAGAATGGAAAGGCTTGACTTAAGTTTATTTCTTACTCAAAGCAAAGAGAAGCAGATTCTTCCATCTCCTAAACTGAAAAAAAAAAAAAAAAAACTGAACCGTAAATATTTTATGGTTTTATATACTTTTATATAATTGGTCCTTCATTTTAAACGAAGGACATTGCTGAAATTTTGGATAAAACTTTTACTTGGTCGGTTTTGTGGTTCTTAACTTCTGTTTATCGCTTTGTTTTCATTCTGTGTATTACATCAGTGTTTCTTAACCTGATTGTGATGGCGGCGATGGGGGGGCAATAACACAGTAATTACATTTACATGCTAGAAGTATTTACAATAAACGGTCAATCAGAATAAAAAAAGTGTAAACACCCCAATCAGAATATTCTGATCAGATTCAGATCAATCGGAATGAATTTCTAATCCAAATGAGAGAGATAATATGGTGTGCATGTAAACACTTCATTCTGATTGTGGTAAATTGACCCAACATGGTGGAAGCAAGACTGGTCTACTGCAGCACCGTAAATACTTTCACTTTTCCGTCA
Source organism: Poecilia formosa (assembly GCF_000485575.1). Classification (NCBI taxonomy): domain Eukaryota; kingdom Metazoa; phylum Chordata; class Actinopteri; order Cyprinodontiformes; family Poeciliidae; genus Poecilia; species Poecilia formosa. Next base: position 1,330,945 of record NW_006800023.1, on the reverse strand, counting down.
TGTGTTTGGTTTAGAAAGAGAAATCCATTTTAAGTGATGAACAGTTATACAACATCAAGTAAACACCAAAAGCAAATGCTGAGACTTTTGTTTTTCTTCGATTTTGGATATGGTTAGATGTGCCATTTAGCTTAAAGATCTGTATACATTTTAGTTTGCATCTCCATAAATGGTAAGTTTCAAATGCAGCTACGACAGTAGACATTGACATTGTTTTGGCATCTGACGGATTCTTTTCTTCATTGTGAGGACACATGTAAAGGAAAACACTGAAGCACAAAAAGAACTGAGTGAAATTTGGACTCAGAAAAAAAAATCCCTTTTTCATGGGCTTGTTTGACATCGAGTACTCCTGATATAAACACGTTTTGTTTATTCAAGCATGCATTTTATTTTTATGTCAAACAGGATTAAACATGTGGTGTGCTAATAGAACCATGTGTCTCCTCCATCACTCTAAGAGAACAGTGAACAGCTATTCACCATCTGCCAGTATACTTTATTACATGAACTGCAAAATACCTCTAAAAATGCTAATTTCACTCACTGAATCACTCGCCCATTATGGTCATAAGGAATTAGCATGTTCAGAAAATTTTGTTTTAACAACTTGATCTACAATGCTGTGCAGTTTCTCAACAAACCTAAGGCTGACATGGCTTACACGTTTTTGAGAAACGGCTCTTTCATCGACGCCTGGCATTGAATTTTGTTTAATTTCAGAGATGACAAGAGAGGTCTATGAAAATGGTTTGAAAGTGCTTAATATTCCTTGTATCCTGCCTTCAGTGTCACCATCATGGTGGTCTTTCATTTATTGCTTCTATTAATCATCTGGTAGACATTAATTCAGTCATGGTTAGTATCCCATGGATTTACATCATAACAAGCTTAAGACATTTCTGACATCTTGAGAAACAGTGTCAAATTACTTATTGACATCTCAGAGTAAACTGAAATTCAAGTCCATGATATATGCTAGAATTGTTCCCCCTTTATGAAGCTTTACTCTAACATCATCAATTCTGTCTAATTTATCCTTTGCCTTTGTGATTAGAGGAAAAAAAAACATATTTTCAACATAATGTGTTGAAAATATGTTTATATATTATATATAACTATATAACATAGTTATATACCTGCCAGAAAAGAAAAGCGAAATCTCCACTTGGGACACCAGAGTTCACGTACAACGTGAGGATAGATTCTTCAGCAGAAGAAAGAGAGCGGCAGGACATGAGAAAACACGAGCATCTTAAAGCTATGGCAGACATCCTAACGTCTGAGATGGAAACATCCACCAGAAGATATTGGTGGGAAGAAAACACACCTGGACCACTTATCTGATCTGAGGCATTTGCGTCTGCAGGAGAACTTTTCAGTTTTTCACCAGGTGGGTTTCAGAACTTTTATTTTTTGGACACAATTACAATACATAGCACTAATTTTTGTGAAATGCATTCAATTTTTTTTTTTTTTTTTAACATGTTATGATGGGTTTGAAAGACCTCTTTGGCCATCATACATTTAAGTCTGCTCTGCTGCAACCTGGAGACCAACACATCGCCACACGCAGATCTGTGCTGCGCTGCTGCAGCTGTCCTGACAATACTATGACATTAACCAGTTGGGTTTTTCCCCAGACAGCGTTTAGATCTGGACCAAATTCATTGATAAGTCATCAAATCCACATAACAGTCAAAAGAGGTTTATGCACATGCGCCAGTCTTGGCGCTCAGGCTGGGATCATGAGCCAACCCGTTTTCTCACTAATCTTGTTTGCAGAGTGCCAGCATTGAAATGGTCATAACTTCATTTTTCTTTTATTTCTATTTATTTGACATTGGAAAGCTAAGTCTCCACACTTTCAGAATCTGTAAATAGCTCCAAAAGCCCCCGGGGAAACTTGTTCCTGGTTTTGCCGTGGTCAGTCACAGATGCCACCTTGGCTGTGTGGCGGTTTGGGGTGATGTTGTTACAATAGTCCACAGGGGAACCATCTCCATACTGATATTATGCGAGGCAAGGCTTGCATGTTTAAACATCATACAACCTCCATCTGCTCAATTTAAATACCATCCTTTCTACTGTACAATGCTCCATGACATGTTTTTTAGTCCAGTTAAAAGGCTGATTTATACATGTAGAGCCACAGTAAATACTGTACATGTAGCTTTAAAAAGGTTTGTTTAGCAACTTGTTCTGTAAATGTGGCTAAGATAAAAAGTGGAAGGTGCATGTTGAAATCATATCCACCCATCCATTTTCTATACCTGCTTAATGCTGCCCTGCAGGACTCAATTAATATGGCACTTTAAACTACAACCACATTTAGTCAGTATCGCAAACTCATTCATACACTGATGCACAGATACAAGGCTACATGCACATTGATTGATGAGGAAACTGGAATTGAATGCATAACTGTCATAAGAAAGAGACACACATGACAGGAAAACATGCACACACACATACCTAAAAAGAATTGGTAGGGGCTAATTAACCTAACGTGGGCTTATGGACTAAATTGCACAGAAAGTGCAATATAGATTAGAACACAGGAGCTTGCTGCAAAGCAACAGCATGAAGACATTGCCACTTTGCAGCTCTTGCTAAGAGATTTGGAAGGCAAACAAAAGTCTTGAAAAGATAGGTACTGTAACAGAGAGTGACAACAGGCACTGCAGTAGTTTAGAGAAAATAAGGGGGATGAAAATCAACTGGAATCTATAAAGCTAAGGGGGAAACCGTGTTATTTTGAAAAGTGAGAGGGCTGTACCTTCAGGGCTCTCCCAGTGGAAATTATGCCTCTGCATGCAAGGGGAACAATTGGCCGTCTGCACTGGAACTCCGTATGATGTTTTTATTGTTCCTCCTGTGGCTGGCAAGTAGATTATTTTGTAACTCCTGCATAAATTCAAGACTGGTAAAAATAAGAACCACCTCATAGCGTACGTTTCTCTGTGTCTGATCTTCGGAGAAAATTTTGAAAAAGTGGACTAATTGGTGAGATTTATTTTTCCACTCCATAAGCTCAATTCTTATTTCAGCCATACAGTTTGATGCTAAGATTTGATCATTGCATGTTATATGCAGAAAATAAAAAAAAATAAAACATAGAAGACATAGGAAAAGACCAAGGAACACACCAGAGAGGTCAGGGATTTCATTTTTTTTTCTCAAAATGTTAAGCAAAGTATTGATTAAAAGAGGCTGACTATAACTGCACACACCTATTTTTTCAGATTAAATAAATTTAAAAATACCAAATAAAATAAATGTATCCATGCTTCTTTCACCTAATTACACAAAGCTTGCATTGGTGAATCACGTAAAATCCTAATAAAACATGATGCAGTTTGTAGTCGTAAGTGGTAAAATGTTCAAAAAGTTTAAGAGTTGTGAATACCTTTAAGGACAGGATAAGTGGTGCCAAGTTAACCTTCAAAGAAACCTTAGACATTTGATTCTAAGAACTTCCACACAAAGCAACTGCAACTTCCTATACACAGCTGCACCCTCGCAGCTTTAGTTATAAACTGCATACTGAGAGAAACTTAAGGAGGCAAAACCTTGACACATTAGAGCAGCCAACATCATGCCAGCTGCATCAGCTACAATTCTTTGTAATAGCTAGTCAGTTTACACCAACTATAAATATCTTCATCTTCACACCACACGATCTTAGATTCAACATCTTCTTTGATTCATGTTTAATAAGCATAGTCGGATTCAAAGCATGCATCAAACATTAACACGGGATTTACACAGGCCTGGTCTCCAGCACGCCATCCTTTTTAATACGATCAAAGAAAACTATTCATCCTGTCCAAAACGAAATCAAGCAGCACACTCGCCTCTCTTCTCTGATCAAAGCACAGCAATTTTGCACGACTTTTTCCTTTATCGTTTTGTATTTTATTGAAAGAAAGATATGTTTTCTTTCATTTGAACAATCATTTCTTGTATTCTGCTTCTCTTTTTTTCAAACAACTTTTGAAGAGACTCTGGTACTGATCTCCCGACTTTGCTTCAGACGTCGCGATCAAGTGAACTTTTTGAGGCCTCAGCGTGACAGGTAAGGGGCTTGTCAGAGTTTGTGTTTCCGTTTGTCATGCTGACAACATTGATAATAAGGCTCCAAATTCAAGGTATTATGACATTTTTTCCTAAAGCGTAGAGCTGATGACCAAGTTTAAACATGAAAAGGGAAGCCTTCAATATTTACCAAACAATTCTCTCTGTCCCTTGCTCTCTCAGTCTCTCTCTTTCACACACACACACACACACACACACAAGAAAAAAGGAAGGAAGAAAGAAAGAAAGAAAGAAACAAGGAAAGAAAGAGAATGAAACAAAAAGACAGTCTGGTCCTTGTTAGGTCCTAGCTGGGAATGAAGTGTACCTCCACTTTGACATTAATTGACAGTTGGATTAGCTATTATCAGAAGCAGACTGGAGCAACCGTGGGACGTAAGCTTTCTTTTATACACCGATAATTTGGCCTCTGCTTGACTCAACAATGAAAATAAGTACAAGCCGTGGTTATGATTTTTGTGACTACTGCCCCGGTCACACATTATTCCAAGGTTTTCAAAGCTTTTTTTTTTTCATGTCTCCTGTAACCTTTAATATAATGGTTTTATAATTCTTTAAGTTTTATGATGTCTTTGTATCTCCAAAATTATGTGTGGTGATGAACAGCATATTTAGTTTCAAATTGGGATTAAAACCATTGGTTGTTTTCAGCACAACAAAGAAAATCCCAAGATGTGAAACACCTGAAAGAGTGGTCAAAGCAGAATCAGAGATTCAGAGGTTTTAAAATGGTAAACTTTGTGTTAGAAATCAGCTTTTTTCACAGAGTAAAATTTTATTTACCTAAATTGGCAAACAGGCTGAGCATTATTGGGACAAGGAGACAATAAGTTCATTGAGAAATGCTCACCTATAATTGAATTACCTTATGAAACAAAATCCAAGGTTGTGAACATGACATGAGGCAATGCTAAATTCATCATGTACAAATTTAAAGTGTACAACCCATCTGCACCCATTCAAAGGCATGGTTGTGCACCAAAACTGACCCAGTCACCTGTGTGACTGCAGCAGGAAAAAGGTTCATGGTTGCTCTGGAGGAGCTGCAGAGATCCACAGACCAGAAACCAACTAAATGCCTGTGGAATGACCTAAACATCTTTTCATCCAATCTGAGTGAGATCAATTGATTTTGTAAAGAAGACTGTTCTGCAATTTCCATCTCTACAGTTTTGACCGAATACAAATGCATATTCACTTTTAATCTATAATTTTGTTTCCGTTTTCACATTGTACAACTTTTGAGTGGGTCTATCAACTGAAACATTATCAAAATATATTAGTGTTTAATAAATATATTATTTCATTAATATATTAATTTTATGTTTAGGTTTTATGCCAAAACATAAAACTTTTTACATTTTGGCGAAACATAAAAAAGTTCAGGGGAAATAACTATGTTAGAAAATCTACTGTTATTAGGAGATAAGAGGAATATATATTCCTAGAAGTCAAACTTGAATGTTTACGTGTGAGCAGTGGCAAAGCGAACTCATCCACAGCCTACCTCCTATTATCACGCTATATTTGATAAATTAGAAGGCAATCTATGCTTGATGGTGCAATAATTAGGGGTCATGAATTTTCGCAAGCAACGTGTCACCGCAAACATTACTGCCATTTGTCGTTATGAATGTTTAACAAGGCTTGCTGGTTATAAAAATATTTGTTCACATTTGTATGTACATGTTAACTTTGTGGAAACGTTTGCCGAGTACCTCAGTTTAAACTTTTCAGGTAGCAACTTTTCCCCTAATGCTACTCTAGTGTCCCTTATACATGTTCGATTTTTAGGAAAAAAGAGAAATGATATTTTCTTGTGCAACTGGATCGACTTTGAATATTAGAAATATATGTATTAAATTTGTTAAGCAGTTAGCTGCTTCTAATAATGTGTTCCAGAAGCTATGAATAAGACTAAGTGACAGGAAATGTTAAAATTGAAAATCCTGCAAAAGGGTAAATGAAGTCAACACGCGTTTTCAAAAGTAAATGAATCATTGAGACAAACCTGCCTATGCATGTCTGGGCAGTAATACATAAAAGCACATTGACATCCATCAGTCACACACAAAGCACGGTACAGTTTCACTGAAAAGCCTGATTCACTACAGCGAGTCAACATTTAACTACTCGCCTTCTTTTAGTGCTTTCCCTCTTCTTTTCATGCGACTCCCTCCGTCTCTCTCTTTCCACTGTCACGGAGCAGCGCTGGAGTCAGTCTTTCATCTCGAGGACTAAAACATCAACACCTAATGTAGGTTAATAGGAACAAAATGACAAGTCATCTAAAAGAACTTAACTCTCCGTCGTATAGGCCCCAGAGTGAGAAGAAATTTGTTTAAGTTCAGCCCACAAGTGGGAAGCAGCTGCAGCCTCACTGCTGCCAGGATTTCATTTCTTTAAGCGCACATCGTCAGAAAGTTCAACAATCACAGCAGAGAGCAGATTGTAAATATGATTACCATGGATCCAGAGATAATGGCTTTACCATGCAATTACAACAAAGGGGGGATTAGCCAGTGGATGGGGACATTGTAACCGAGGAATTGAGCATAACATTTATTATGATATTTTATATTTCAATAAGTCCTCATCAGCCTGATATTAGGTGAAAGTAGATAAAAAAAATACATACAAATACAGTTTAAACAATTTATTTGGATGTGAAAAGTTTAAATACAGCCATAAAAGCACTAACTAAAACAGCAGTTTTCATTTACATGAATTTAACAAAGTAAGAACTGTACAAAGCACCAAATTAGAAATGTTTGGCCATAAAATTTCACGTGGCATACGTTCAGACGTTCCTTGACACAATGATATATTTTATATTTGCATTTTACGCCAAGCTGATTTGACTTGAAATCATTCAATATTATCAGCATCTACTTAATTGGGTAGATCCTAAGGAAAAATAAATAAAACAAACATTTACAAAACTAAAAATATGTGAAGTGTAGAAATGCAGTTAAACTCCTACAGGTTTGTCAGAATTGATGTCAAAACTTAAAGTAATAATTACCAAAAAAATAATGTGATTGCAGAGAAACAGATTTATCTTGATGTTCATAGTTGCTGTTTAAGCTTTTGTCAGTGCCATAATAATTTTAGTTCATACTTTTAGTTCCCTGATTATTTTTGGGCATGTATGCTATGCACAGAAAGTAATGAACAGTTTTCAAGTCCCAAACCCAACTTAAATTAAATGCTTTGAATATTTAGTGGTATACAATTTGTTTTTCTCTCAACAACCTTTAAGCCTCACTGTAATCTAACAGATGTTTTAATGAATAAAAACTGAGTATGATGTACTTTTATATTTATTGCCCCAGTTATTGTAAAATAATCTAAATATGGTAATTAAGCAGGTGCACCCAGATTTTACCTTTAATCTTTTTTTATTTTTATAAAATTGTATAAAAAATAACAGAACCTGTGAAAGTGATGCACATACTCAGTGGAATTATGAAATGTCTAACTTTGATCTGGGTTTCACCAGCAGAACCTTCTTCTAAAATTTGCAGCTTGGCACCTTAGAGTGACGTCTTGGAGAACTAAAACATATGCCCGGTAACGCACTGCGTTTAGACAGTTTTGTCAATTGTTCTCACCATCAATGTGCCTGCTCTCTTATACTGGTATTCAGCCACAGTGCCACGCAGTGTTGAGCAACCCTGAGTATAAGCTCTACAGCTTGTCTTGGTCTAAACAGATGGTCTGAACTGTGATGACTAGTTTCTGATTTCAGCCAGATAGGGATAAAGGCTGTCAGCCGGGTTTTTCGAGCTCTGCAGAGGTAGAATGAGTGAAACAGTTTGAAATATGCAAAGTTTAAATAAAATCCGAGGTCCAGTTTCATAAGGGAAGGGATGTTTAGATATTTTCAATTCCACTGTGAAGAGTGACAAGCTGAAATCTAAGAACTCATGGTTTTATGCTTGTGTGACTATCCACCATGTGGGCCACCATCTATGCACGGGCTAAATTCCAATCATATAGAATTTACTTCAATTTCTACATATAGGAAAACAAAATATGTAATTAATTTATAAGTGCCTTTTAAGACACTCTAGTAAAATGATATTTCTTTGTCTTCCACATCACATGCGTCTCACTTTGTGTCATTTAAATTTCTTGAAGTTTGTGGACAAAATGTGATGTAGTTCAAGCAGCATGAATCCATTTCCAATGACCTGTAATAAACAAGTTTACCCACTTTCTTTCATCTCGTATGATTTTAATAAACTTCCAGAAATGTGCCTTTATTTATTGCATTGTTATTGTCTAATCTTTCGTCATCCATGATGAGAGTTCATATGACCAGATATCTTTGACCTTTGTTCAAACTGTCCTCTTATCATGACATCCGACACACACTAGAATAATTCTTCCATTTTCTGATGTCAGTGTGAGATTGATTTTCATATCGTAAATAACAATGGAACTCTTTCCAGTTCTTTCCAAGGGGGATGACGTTATGAAATTTTAACAGAGCTCTGCAAGCTTGCTGAGAACTGCAGCTATGAAAAGAATCTGCCTAACATGAATTAAATGTTCCTTCTGATGTTACCACCTTCTATTTCAGACGGCAGGTGGAAGCGTGTAGTTTATGTGGGTTTCATTTGAACAGATTGGAACTTTACAAGAATGTCTCGTCATATGTTCCATCTGAAAATGGTGGGGAGTTAGCAGACCATCACATTATTACAATACCTTTGATGAGTATACCTCTGTTATGAGGGAAAGTCGGCAAGATGCCCTCAGTCAGTGTGAGATTTTTTGCTCCTCATTTGCCAATTTATTCCTTTCAGACGTGCCAACAAGTGCTAGTGAAGAATTTTAGTTTGGGTCAATGATAAAAAATTAAAAAAAAATAATTCATGCCAAATCTTTATTGCATACTAAACTGAAAATTATATGTTCTTACAAATGACAGATGACATAAAGCCTACAAACATTTGATGTGAACTACAACTTACAAAACTGTCCTATAAGTCACTTCTCAGTCCTTGTAGGTCCGTTTGTTAAAGCAAACTTGTCTTCATGCACCGGGCCAGCGAAAGTTTTTCAGTCCTTGGAACATGACGAGTCTACAACCTTGTTAGGCTGTTATTGTTTCGGTTATTTATCTGAATGCCTGATAAGACATTGAGATAAGACTGAGGAAAGCATTTTATTAAAGGCAAAAATATTACATTTAAATTAGAAGTCTAGAACCATGTGCCAAATTTTGAAAGTGAATGCTGTGTACTATTAAATTAAGTGAGTGTGTGTTTGAGATTACAGGATTCAACCATCATCTAAAAGATCTGGATCTACAAGAGCTGAAACAGCAATAACTCTAAGGTACTTTGTTCTGTTTTACTGTGGTGTTTGCCCAATATTGACCTCAGAGTGTTCATTTCTGACTTAAATAGATTACACGTAAAGCAAATATTTGTAGATTTTCAAATTTTACATTAAGATTTTATCTTTTTAATGGCACATTCAACATTTCTTGGCAAATAAAACAAAAACCCCTGATATGCGCACCACACACACTTACTTCATCTAATAAATAATGTGAAATTAACAAAGAAGCAAAGACATACAGTATACGTTTGTTCATCCATTGGTAGATTAACAATGTAATGCCCCCATCTGGGCACAATATCATCTTACAAAATCAATACAAAATGTCTGACAGCCCCCATGAGTCAGTCTGTCTGTCTTTGACTTGCTCACTGTTCATGTAATTAGTACGTTATGCCAGGCGCTTCCCTGAACTGCTTGGCCAGCTGTAAGTGGAGAGGAAGTCAGAATCACAGAGCATGAAAACCCAACCCATGCGGCTTGACTTATAAATGTCTTTTTCCCTCTTATAACAATCATCGGAAGTGGAAAGGTTTTATAATTTCTAACACAATGAGTTCCCCGTGGTTTTATGTCACTCCTCAACGGGCCAGCAAAACGTCTTTCAAAATGCCTGCAGGTGCGCGTGTTGACAATGACAAAAAAAAAAAAAATCCCACCAAAGTCTCCTTCACAAGCAATCTGGGCCCTGCTAGTATTTGTTTAAACCTGCGAAATGGAAGCATGAGTTTGAATCGTATTTCTGCACTCATGGTTTCCTTATTCTGCACACCCCCTCTTACCATACACACACAATCCATAAGGCCCCTATGAAAGCAGGGCTGAGATCTAAGGAGACCTAAACCAGGCTTGACAGTCAACAACGCTATTAAAGCAAGACTCGGCTGCAACCAAACACTGTGGTAATTGTAAATGTCAGGCAGGATTAACGCAGAAATAAATACCTCACTTTCCTTGCATGTTTATGTGACGCAAGAAAGAGATTACAGCAAACGCCAGACAAAGAAAGTCAATCATCAGCTAAAATCAGAGCATCTATTCAAAATTTTGATGATCGCCAGAATATTAATAAAATGTGAACCCTGCCACATTTATAACTTGTGTGAAAACATTTGCATGCACTTTATTTTTCCACAATTTTGAAACTTTCTGAAATTATAATGATAATGTACAAGTGAAGAAGTGAAGGCAGTGTTGCATTTTTCATTTCTGTTAGACTTTTGTCATGTAATGTAATGATTACATTGCTGGCTGACAGACTGATTATGGTAAAACGGCTCACTTTACGGAAATACAAGACAATATTGTGTCTCGCCTGCCATCATGGAAAAATCCATCCATTCATTCTCTACACTTTTCCAGGCAGAGAGTCAACGAGGGTCCAGTGCCTGTCTCCAGGTATCTTTGTCACCACACTGGTCTGGACTGGTCACACCATAAGCGTGTCACAGAGACACAACCATTCACACACACACACACACACACACACACACACACACACAATTCAGAGACCAATTAACCTAACCGTCATGTTTTTGGACTGTGGGAGGAAGCTGAAGGACCCCCGAGAAAACCCACACATGTACAGAGAGAACAGCAGTTTGTTGTTGGTTTCTTGTTCACATGGTAATAATCTGGAACAGTAAAAAAAAACAAAAAAAAAAAAAAACTGAGGATTTAGAGTAAGTTTATGCAGCATTACTATCATCAATCCCGATACCAGTATTGATCTTGGTCAAACTCATGCTATGCTAGCCTGGTTAGCCATTGAACATTATTTGGCATCTTGTTGGTGCCTCTTCCTTGGTGTGCCCATACACTGATGGTTTCCAGATGTGTCCCGGTCTACCTCACATTTTCCAAAGTGAATATCATCCATTGCTTTTCATATCAATAAGCTACATTTTTAATACATTTATTTTTTTCAGATCTAATCTGTGAAATGGACTGTCCACATTTAAGATTTGCCATCATTTTATTAGCTACTACAGAGGTTCCCAAACTGTGGGGCGCACCCCCTAGGGGGGGGCACCGTGTCATTGCAGGGGGGGCGCGGGAAGCCGTCTGGATGAAAACAAAACAAAACAAAACAAAACATGAACACTGTATGCGCTGGGTTTTTACCTTAGAATGGCCAACTCTGTTATTCCTACGTCAATTTGATACAGTAGAGGCTTCCACAGTTCCCATATCTGTGTCCTCTGTCACTTTTATCAGTTAAAACTGTTTAATCCGTTGTTAACATGTTGTAACCTGTTTTTCCGAGCCGCCTTTAAACGCAACATGTTTCCACCTGTGAAGGAGACCTGCTGCTGCTGGGCAGAGCTACGTAGGTTTGTGAGAATCACGGCAGCAAACCAGCAAAACGCAAAGAACTTTTCACAGTTTTTCCCTCCAAACTAACCGAGTGAGTTGAGTAAAGCTGTTGGATGCAGGTAATGTTAGCTAAAAGATGACTAGCTAATATCAATACAGAACCTTAAGCTTAACAAGTACCTTGTAGGCTACCGATGTTGGTGTCTATTTTCAGCTACGTACATTCATTTTGCCCCCAAAAAAGTCAATGACCCCCCGTCACACGCGTCGTTTCAACCAGACAGCCTTTTGTAATCCATTGGGGGGGCGCAGAAAATGTTTGGAAACCACTGGGGGGGCGCAGAAGAAAAAGTTTGGGAACCACTGAGCTACTACATAGTTTTTTGGGTAATTTTCATAACTATGTTGAGAGAACAGAATTAATCTAACACATATATTAAAGATAATCATCAATTCTTTGATCTCACTAACATACTGTAGCTTCTTGGGTGTTTCAAGTCATTCAAGTGTTTCGGAAATAACAAAAAAAAAAAAAGATGATTAACAATGACAGTAATAATAATATACTGGACGATTACAACTTAAAGAGTGTGGAGATATTGCAATAAAGACATAAAATCCAGAGGATGTGCAACTGGGTGAAAACTCTAACAATTCATTGCATTGTCTTTTATCACCTGGAGCACCTGAAAATGAAGTTGCAACAATATGGCAACCTACTTTCCAAAAATATGAGCATTCCTTATCCACTGTAGCAGCTGGTAAGGATTGACTCCAACATCCTATGCAATTCAGTTGTTTAAAGAAAGGGTGACACCAACATGTGGCCTTTCCATTCACTGAGGTCAAGCCGAGCGAGAAGGCAAGAAAAATGTGGGGGATAACAGTGGTCAAAGCAAAGGCTTGTCAAAAATGTATCTATGGTCTGCGACAACGCTCATAAAACTCTCAGACACACAGGAAGCTTCCAAATAAATCAGCCCATGTGCTGCGTCTCCCAGACAGGGTTTGATCCAGGTGATATATGGTTTTAATATATTGACAGAAAGATGAACTGGTGAAGATGATGAAAGGCAGAAGTAATAAATAAAAACTAAATAAGTTCTGTGAAAGTTTGTCTCAGGAAAAGAAAAATGGCGTTAATAAAAAAAAAAAAAAAAACTAAGATAGTTTGGCTACGAATCTTCATCTTGATATAACTGTAGTGAAGCAATTATTTACAATTAATTTAAACCATAGAAACATTTAGACATTTCAAGCGAAGTCGTGCTATCCTCAGAATCTTAAAAAAATGAATAAAACAGACATTTTCATGTGAAATTGGTTTTGTTGCTTGTTATTTTATCCTATAAGTGCAGTTGAAAAGTGAAACGTACAAGCTGTTGACATCAACATGTCTATTAATGCCAAAATATTCTTGGAAATGTGGTCGTTGTTCAGATGTGCCAACCAAGCCTGACTTTCAATGTCATAGTTTAGACATAATTTACAAGGACAGAATATATAACTCCAATTGCTCAAAACATTTATTTTTTTTCTTTGCAGGTTAAACATTTGTGTGGAGGGCATTCAAGAACACAAATCCAATTAGCAGCCCTACTTCTGCCCTGTATTTATTCATTCACTGAATCATAGACCCTGGATTTCATACTTTATTCTGATTATAAGCTGGATGGTTCTTCAACATATTTATTTATTTTTTTACAAAAAGGTCATAGAATCTCTGATTTACACGAACTTACTTGACGAAAGTACTGCTCACATGACGGTAATATAAAAGAGACTGAGCCAGACATGGTGACGTGCGTTCTTTTATGTGAAGAAGGCAATACTGATTTGTGTTGAGTGAGCGCTTTTGGAGCATTTCAGCTCCTGCTGTAATTTGCTTTGTGGAGAAGGCAGAACAGCTATTCAACTGGAGCTTTGTAATTTGACCAAATGTTAAGCGAATAAACCAGATTTAATTTTTTTTTTTTTATTATTTGTACTATGCATCATGACTCTTTAAAGTTCTGTGCACAAAGACTTTCAGAATTAAATATGCTGTAGCTTGGCAATCCTCTTGGCATTCTTAGCATAGGTTTCTGTATTGAATTTCAGGACATGTACCGAATAAAAAAAAAGTAATGGACAGAATTTATCATGCCTTTTAACACAAACACAAACATACAGCGATGTGCAAATTGGCAGGCTAGGCTAAAGTTACATCAACATGTGTCAGGAGGAAGCTGGCATGGAAACATAACTGAGTATGAATGTCTTCATCAAGAACAGCATCCAGTCTGAAGAGTGTTGTCAACCCAATCTGATAGCACTGATTATATGTGCAGAGTAGAAAAGAATCAGAAATTTTCTAACTGACCAGTTACCAGTCAGGATTAATGAAGCTGAACATTTTCACCTTGATTTCTCTGAAAATTTTAACTGGACAAATTATTTTATTAATAAATAATCATAAAGTTCCTTACTGTAACCTAAAATGAAAAATATTAACATGCACATTGCAATAATCAGTAATGTCCTACCATGACAGTGAAACATGTGAAACTAATGTGCCTTGGCTCTTTACTTTTATGATATAAACATATTATATTCTTCATATCAACTCTCTGTTTAAAGTTTTTTCATTGTGCAAATTTTCATGTGAATCAATAAATTCTTCTCCCTTTGGCAGCAATCTGAGCACAATCTAAAGCTGAACATGCTGTAATTAAATAAAGGCCTGCATTTTTAATGCACTAAATATAGACAATTCCAGTCAACTGGGGAACAATAGGTGAATGACGCAAACATGCACAAATGGAGGAAATGAGTCTTTACCCCCTTTTCTCTGCAACTAATTTTCTTGCTGTTGAGCAAGATTTAAAAAGCGAAGGAAGCCAGATTTGTTTGTTTGCTTTTTTGGACTGATATGCTGAAAGTAGATGGCATATTTCTTCTGATGTTGATTGGGCAAAATTAACATGAACTGAGAAACTGAGGAGAGATGAGAAACAGGAAGCAAAAGGTAAGAAGAGACCTCGGGGAGAATGAGCAAACAAAAAGTTAAAAGTTCCAGGCACTGAAGTAGAAGGGAAAGAGACAAAAACTTTAAAAAAGATTGGAGATAAAGGAATAAAAAAAAAAGAAGAATGAATTGACGATGTTGTAGAACAGGGGGTTCAAATGAGAGATGCCAAAGTGCTGATATTACACTGGCAGCAGTCCCACTGCATTACTTTGCTATACTTTTATGGAAAATCAATTGTCCTTAAACAGTGTCAACAAGAGCAGCCTCTCCATAGCCTTTTTGTGAAGTAAAAGACACAACAATGTTAACACCACTAACAGAGCTTTATTATCTTTATGAGCTCTTGTCTTTGTGGTAGTATTTATAGCCATTTTCAAAAGTTTTTCCATGCAGCAGTAATGCAAATATTGCTTTCTCTACGTTAGTGTAAATGCCATTGTCACATCGTTTTTCCACTTCACCTTTTTTTGTTAGAAATTTTCATACTGAGGTAATTCTCTGGATTTAAAAATTATATTTGACATACCTAGAATATTGTAAATAATCGCCAAATACATTTTTTTAAATCACCAGAACCAGAAAATTTAAATTAATCAAACTGGTTTTCTCTGACCAAACGTTTTGTCTATAAATGAGTTTTTGTCATCTACAGTGTTTTTTTCTTTTTTTCGGTGTCTGGTCAGATGTGTATTCTACGACCCTCTTTCCTCGCTGCCCTTTCATTTTGAGGACATTAGGAATTGTGTTTCTGTGTTATGCTGATGACCGTCAACATTTGAAAAAAACAAAAAAAACAAAAACAAATGTCGACTGCCTGAGTGAAATTAAAGACTGAAGATTTTGATCTACAAAAGTGGCCCTTGCGAAACTCACCATTTAAATCATGACTAGTTGACTCCATTTTTACAATCCACTGCCACCAGTCTGGGTAAAATCCAAGCAGGATTTTGAAACAATCATTCGCATCTTTTTTACCACATACCTTAACTATTGTAACTCAGTATATTTTGGGATCAGACTTACTGACCTCTCTTGCCTTCGGCTTGTCCAAACCAGGACTTGCTTCACTTGTACTCTCCTTCTCCGTCTCCAAGTTCAGATGACTAACTACTCTTAGCTGTTTTAAAGACAAAGCTGAAAATCAGGGGTTATTTTCAGTCTCTGGGGTGATCAGGGTTTTAAGGTTGCTGCCCCCCAGTTATGGAACAATTTCCCTCTTTTAAATCCTTTAATCCGTGGCATTCAACACAGTACGGATTGTTTGTTCTTTCCATAACTTACCACACCAAAATATAAATGCTACTTCCAGTCAGTTCCTTCAAATGAGAAAACATGCTGGTAAAATATGTGGTCTACCACAATAATTTGGAACACTGACTTTAATCTCATCATAGCCACCTAAACAGCCACTCATTTTGGAAGAACTCCCTTCTGGTGTAAGAAATTTCCCTTCCAGCTATACCAGGAATTAAATCAGCTCTGGGTAAATACCGTACTTTTAAAACTATAATCACAACATAGAACTTGGGTTAAATAAGCTCACGGTCAAAATTACAGGTTTTGCATGCCTTGCTTAGACTGACACCACCTTGTTCACCAGTGTCATTGTTTCACTCATGCCCACATGGAAAATCAAACCAGGACATTTTTAGATGACTCCTAAGCAACTTGGCCAATAAAAGAGAGGAATACAATTCTTGGTTTTGGGACCAATTGGTCACAAGAGAAAACTTACATGAGGTTTTAGTGTTCCCACACTTTAGACTAAGACAATAGCTGTAATTAAAGCTTTGGGTCTTGTATACAATCTGGATTTCTCCCTGAAATGAGGACATAATTTCCCTTCGAGTCTCTTTACCATACAGCATGTTGATGCGAAGCCATTTTTTCCCCAAACTAGTGGATATTTGACTCTCAGTATTGAAACATTAATCTTATTTACTATATTTATTGCACATGGTAGTTCAGCAAAGATTAAATCCACAGAGTTCCTCTAAAGAACTCAAACAGGTCTAAGCCAAAAGCAGACAGTGTACATGTACACAGTACCATGTAGTTTAAAGCTGTGACAGGTTGGTGCTCCTTGCAATGTACACAGGGGAATTATGCGTTTGCACTTGCACTACACTGGTAAGGCAGAACCAGTCTTCCACAATTTGGCCACTGCAGTAAGACCAACATGGTTTGTAACACAGATAACCAGCAGATGACATCTTGGCCCTTTATCAGTGAACTCTATTTGCAGGAAGTGATTTTGCAAGACTGACATCCTCACAGCAGGCAACAGGACTTGCTGAATGAGGCATCAGAAGTTTGTCATCAAGCCATGAGCAGCAGCTGCACACAGCTTGGGGCCACTTTTTACTGGAAACCTAAAGGAAAGAGCAGGGAGATAGATGGATGAGACCGCAGAGCATGCTTCAAAGGCAGGAGATGGATCTTCACAGGGAGGAGATGAACCTTCACAGAGAGGAGGGGATGTGGGTGTCTGTCTGCATAGCTTTTTAAGAATAGATTATTTCTGTCATTGTGTGCATATAAAAACTGTGCATATTTTCAATAATATACTCAACGCCTTTACAAATAAAAACACTGGCCTACAATTTACAGAAAATGTAAAGTTTTGCCATAAGGAACCCACATTATTCATTAATGTAGAGCAAATGGAGGTCAAACTGCAATGGAATGAATAATATTTATGGCCTAGTGTCTATTCCCACTCCTTGAACTTTCCCACAGATTTCAACAGTGCAGCCACAAAGTGAATTTTATAGAACTAATCAACCCAAAGTATGCATAACTGTGAAGTTGAAGGGAAATGTCATTCTTTTTGCAAATACAAATCTGAAAAGTTTTACATTGTTTATTTTAATAACTTGAACACTGATTTGTACACAGTCTCCATTCAGTCTGAACTTCAGCTGTGTTACCATGAAGAACTGAGAACATCTTTGGCCTGCAGACCAGCAAGTTTTAGATATGCAAAACTTGCTTCACTGTACATGTCATTGCAGGGAAAGGTAATCGAATCAGAGAGCTAAATACAGTTACACAAATTTCAGATTTTTCTTTACAAAAATGTTTTGGTGTTATATTTAATGCATTACAATAAATGTAGTGCACCACATGTGAATTACATTAAATATTAAAATTACAAGTTGACTATAAAGTGACAAAGTTGGGAAATTAAATGGAGAAAGCTTACATAGTTACCTTGTGCATACAGCCTCATTGCAAAATGATTTTAGTCAGTAGCATATCTTGCATATGTATCCATTTCCATTACTTTCAGTTAAAAACATGTTTTCTGTTTTGCTGCTATTTTAACAGTGTATGCCAAAACAAAATGGTGCTAGTTTTGAATTACTCAGAAAAGTAGTTTAAAAAAAAAAGTTAACTTCTGCAACAAGAATTACCTCTCCAACATAGACTTCATCATTCTCTAAATTTCACATTTCCTGGACTCTGGATCCACCCCGTCAGCTCGCCTTCTGTTTTTCCTATCTCTCCAGTGGTTTCAGTGCTGTGAGGTCTTGTACGTGAAAATAAACCAAAGTGGTGGAGGTAAGCATACGGTCTTCATTGTTTTCTGACTTGAGATGGCTAGTACAATTTTTCCCTTTTTTTCCCTCCTCTGTGCACATCTGCCTCAGAACATCTGGTTATTGTCAGAATTTGGACATTGGGCTGAGTCATCACCAGTCTTTTCCCTCACTTGTCTCCCCAAAGGAAAAAAAAAGAAGAAAAACACAGATAATCTACTTTAAAGTCAGACAACAAATCAACTTTAACCATGGATGATCGGAAACAAAATGCTTTATTAGATTCAGACGAGGAAACAAGGAGCAGAGTGGGAAGGTTTAGCAGTAGAGGCTTAACTTGGAGCAGATGTAGAACATTTGTGAAAAAAAGGAAGGTCTTGTAGAGGTAGACGAGTGGCATACAAGGTCTCAAGAAATATGTTGTAGAGACACTGAACAGGTTCTAAGAATCTTTTAAATATTAAATTTTGTGTTTTATCATTTTCACACGTATAGTTGTATTAAACTGATGAATGGATTATGTTTAAAGTAGAAACAAGCAAAGGACTTGCCTTTGCTCAAATTTAGTCAAACCATGTATAACAATAGCTAAAAGCTAATGAGAAATTTATATTTAAGGTGCTGTTCTTTGTCAGATTTAAACCCTATTCAGAGACTCAGCGGTCTTAATATATACATGCTATACGTATATACATACACATCAGAGTCAACATTAGCAGCATATGTGTTGGGTTTCATCATCATCATTGGTGTTTTGCTTGTTTGCTTAATATGAAGTGTCAATTTGGTATATTTTCTAAACTGCCAATTGAAACAATTCTGCAGTAATGGAGTGAAAACCCATTTATATTGGGCTAAAATGATGTCAGCTTAACGTGAAACTGAAAAGTAGTATTGGCACTGAAAAATATAATTTTAACTACAACGAGCTGGGATACTTTGGATCCAAAAATACAGCCAACACACATAATTGCCTGTTTAACAGTCTTTATTTAAAGGATTATTGCAGTTCTAGACACTGGGTTGCTGGAACCAGTTTAGAGATCTGGAACAGTGAGGTATGAGACCGAGGCATGACAGTTTAGCAAAATCTTGCCCAGAATGGAAATGACTGACCTGTTGAGATTACTGCATATGTGATGGAGAAATCCCAGGGGAGATGTGGTTGAAGTAATGGTCCATGTTTGGCGACATGGGCACAACGCTTCAACAGGCTTAAAAATCCAGCACAAAGAGAAGAGTCAAAAATCAGATGAGGTTCAAAATGAAAGAGCAAAACCAAACCAGACAAGAAGCAGGCAAAGAGCAGGAGTTCAGATGACAGAAAAAAAAAAAAGGGTCGACTTACTTTTAACTTGGCTTGAAAAGGCTTAGTGCATCTGCATGTTAGCTTTGATAATTTGGTGCTAGTGCTGTGGCTGGGAGAGGTTTATATTCTGAAGAGCACAGGTGGAGATAATTAGGCACAAGTGAGCTGGGTTTGAAGTTGGGACGCAAAAGTTCTGACCTCATAGTCTAAAAAAATCAACTGGAATTTGACTTTCCATTGTGGGGGAAACTCAGATTATCCCCAGTCAGAATTTATAAGCCCAACTTTGTGTTTCAATATGGCTGTTCTTCACATCAGCGTCAGTAATTTGTGGTGAAAGCATATGTATCTTGCAAGGCACACTTGTAAGAATCTGTCTAAAATTTAAGTTGCAGAAACATCTACAAGGATGATCAGTGGAAGAAGCTTAATTTTGAGCTTCATTTGAAAGGCTATGGATACTTATGTAGATGTGATTTCTGGGTTTTCCATTTTTAATAAATTTGAAAAAAAAAATCTCAAACATTTTTCACATCGTCATGAAGGGGTATTTGTGTGTAGAATTTAGGGGAAAGATTAATTTAATACAGTTAGAAATACGGCTTTAACGTCATAAAATGTGGAAAAAGTGAAGCACTGTGAATACTTTCCAGATGCACTGTACCAGTCAAAAACTTTGCGTTCTTGGTATGTTCAATGCAAAATCTGTGAGAGACTTTCCTATCAACACTGGAATAAAACATTAAAGTTGGCACAAGGCTCTTTAAATAAGTACATGGAAGAGTAGAATCTGTGTATCAGGAGACCTGTTTAATGGATACCTCACTCAGATCTTCAAGAGGAAGCATATGCAAGCCCACCATCATTGTTTGCAAGGAATAAAAACATAAATACATGTCGAACAGCCAGTGCTGTCGGCGTTTACATTCTTGTACATCAAATTCAAGAACAAAGTCAAAAGAGAATGATCAAAGCCATTCTCTCTAACATGCTGTGAATGTGGAAGTTGATATATAAAATCCATCTGAAGTTAGCAAATTAATACTTTTATTCTTGGCACATTGCTGTTTTTGTTCTTTATAGTGGAAGACGAATGTAAATGAAACTGAAGAAATGTCAACAAATGAGACTTAATTTTACGGAGCCTTCAAAAAGTAAGTCTGGAAAAAATTACTTTTTCTAAGGCATACATGTAGAACCATCCTATAAGAGAGATTCTTATATGGTTCTTCTTTTAACCACATTGGATTTTTCTTTTTTGTTTTCTTGAGTCCTAAAAGAAACTTAGTGTAAACGTTCATCATGATCCCCCACCCTCCACACTCTAATTTCACAGTCAAAGTCTCATTTTTTTCTTGATTATCCAACTGTAATTCTGCCACCATAAAGATCAAATCTGGGCCAGGATCTTTCTGCAAAATCTGTGGGGTATGCAGGTATGTATGCAGGTTTCTGGGATTCCACCATCAATTTTAGCCTTTCTGTAGAGCAAAGATGTTCATTGTTTCCATCAGCTTATCGGTTGCATGCAAATATGTGAGAAGGGGTGGCTGTGCAAAGCACTGCACACTACTAAGTTATCCTAACATGTGGCAGTGAATATCTACTCTACATTACCAACAAATATTAAATTACTTATGTTAACACAGAAAAGGCTTCAATGACCATTTTCAATGTAAATATTACTAGGGTTTGTTCCATTCTTCACAGTCACAACAGTTGAAATTATACTGTATGCAAATATTAGTACTGCGTTTATGGAATTATTTGTCCATTCTTCCTGAGGAGTATCTGTGAGGTCAAACACTATTGTTGACCTCACAAATACTGCTGGAAGAGAAGGCTGGCCGGCTCACAGTCTCTGCACCAGTTTATCATTCAAATCTCTTCTAGGTTGAGATAAGATCTGCACATCTGTCAAATTCCTCCCCACCCTGTTCATTTGGAAAGGAAGGGGACCATTTCATGAAACAGACAAACATGTCTTGATGTTCTACAGCATTCTGAACTCCTTCCACTGGAAATAAGCAGCTGAGCCAACTTTTGAAAAACAACACCACACAGCGATGTCCTTTGCACCAAACGTGACACAATGCAGCAAAACGATTACTGTTCTGTTGAGACTTGCCAAATCCCAGACTTGTTGCACAGGCGAGATCCCATGATGCTACCAGGCTGGAGTTCCTCAGAGTGGTCCGTTCTTTCACAAATGTTGGTTTCACAGAAAACGTGAAAGCTATGTTGAACTTATCATCAACGTAGAGACGATCATTTGTTGGTGGTGCCAGCCCAGTGCTGATGTGATAAACTTGCTGTCTTGGCCAGCAGCACCAGTAGCTGTATGGCCATACTCACTGTGTGGAACTTGAGATTTTTCTTAAATCTCAAGTTACACAAAAAATATATATATAGTTATTGCATTTTTTTATTACGTCCCCCCTTTACTATTAACATTTTGGGAAAAAAGGCCTTTTGTGTCAAAACATTCTGCATGTAGTCCACATTGTTTTTGCTTCTGTGGGAGTGGGCACATGTACTTCCTAAACCTAAACGTGACTGTTCAGTTTACTTTTGTTTATTTGGCGGCTTGGTGCTCTTCCTGTACGCTAAATGTGACTGTGCAGTGAATAAGTAATTTTTTACCCATCTCACAGTTTTAAGAGGTCAAGTGGACCCCGCTGAGCTTCTGGCCCTGTGAGCAGCTCAGGATTGGCGGGGTTTCAATGAACTCGCATGCGCATTTTAGGGAACTGACTGGACCTCCACATCACTTCATTTTGACAAGCAAACATTGTTGCTTCACCTCCTCCTCTGGAAGTCTCAGACACACCACCTGACCCTGGGAATCTCCATCCTCCTCCCTCTGCATGTCACACGGCCACGTTTTGCTTTCCTGACTTTAGCATTTAGGGTAATATGTGAAAAACATAAAATAAAAATAGTACACTGTGCAGACTAATGAGTGTGTGTATGTGTATGTGTTGCATTATGTGCATTGGGCCTTCCACTGTTTTTGTTGCTGTGGCTCATTTGTGTGGTTTTGTGTGCCATGCTCATGATGCGTGTTGGGGATGTGGATGTGCTCAGTGGGTCAGGTTCAGAGATTGTTTTGTGTGTGCCCGATAATATCCTACAGGCGTCCCTAGTCATGGCATTGATCCAGTATGGATAGTCCTGCTTCAAATTTTCTGATGACCAGTTCATGTTTGATTGAATGTGGGCTAGACACCATAAGCTGCTACGTTGGCACCTGAAGTGCAACATTTTCAGGACCTAAAAATGCTGCCATCACATAAATGAACTACCACAGTTACTTCCTTACAAAAGTTGTATACGTCCTCAACGCAGTTGGGGAACTCTCGTTTTTAATTATAGGACATGGGGAGAGCGCTCCATTTATGCTGCACCCCAGAGGATCACATTCTGACAGATATTGATGCCTTAACCCAATGAGACAGGGCCTGGATTTTGTGAGTTTTATGTTAATCAGCTGTTAAGAATAGCATCCTATAAAAGAAGATGTTGGTTTTAACTATTTTGTTTTGCTTTTTTTTTCTAGAGTGCATGTGAAATAAAGCACAGGAGCATTTGTGTAATCATTCTTTTTTTTTTTTGAAAATATTTTGTGAATTATTTATTATAAAAATATAAATGTTTTCACTACAAACCATTTTACATTAGTAGACAAGGCCATCTACATTTGCAGACAAACGCACACAGACACACATGTCAGTCTTTAGACATAAAATTATTAGGGATTTGTATAGGGTCCGTAACAATATTGCTCTCTCAGATGTCTCAGGTTTATGAAGTTTGTGTTAAAATCATATCAAGACATCACAGACACATAATTTAATCTACGCTCAAAAATCATCAATGCATTGTATAATGTTAACAAATAAATAATGTAATCATAATTGCCTTTTTATTGTAGAAAAAAACTAACAAGTATGATTCAAAGTAGGATAAAATATAATACAGATGATTTTTTTCCTCAATTTTAATTAAAAATGTTGCACAATTTTTATTCAATCATTTATACATACAAACATTTGTACAAAAAAAATGGATGGCCATGAATATAGTGAGATCTGGAGTGCTAGTTGCTTTCTTTACGATGGTTTTACATTATGTACATGCTAATTTCAAACACATATCAGCAACAGCAGCATCCACAGGTAGACCAAGTAAAGGAAGACAGAATTGACACACTGAACAGGGCTGGGTTTCCCAAAAGCACCAACAGCACCCCTGTGCTTTAATCAAGCTTAGTCTACAGCCAAGGCAAAAACGTTGTCATTCAAAGTGCTACAGTAATGTGTACCAAGTGCTTAAAGAGGCATAAAGACAGCATCTTCATTGTAAATATCACGCGTTCAAGAGCACAAAGTACCAAAGTGCCAGTTCAAAAATACTGGGTAAGTGTTGCACTGAGGGACCAGCTGGGTGACATCAAAGCAGAAGACTAGCATCGTTAAATATGTACTCCATTTACATAGATATTTTAAGGTGCCTTTAGGAAATCCCATGATGGACGTGGCATATCAGTTTACTATTTCAGAAAGCAATAATTTATTGGATGTATTGCATTGTTATCAGAGCATTTTAATATCGAGTCAGACTGGGGCAATTGATGATTGAGCTATACTCTAAAGAAAACACGAGAAACACTTACTTTATTACATTAAACTAAAAGAAATGTTTTCTTGGTGATTCCACCATGATCAAGACCAACTACAGGAGGCACTCTATTTTTTATTTATTTATTTATTTTTTTGCTTGGAAAACAACAAGATTCGTTAGTTCGAGGTTAGTTTTTTTTAAGTGTAGTTCAAATTATTTGAAACCAAAATGTAAAAAGAGAGAGCTTTTCACATGGCTTTATTGAGTGAGTTATTGTGTAAAATCTTCAGATTGACCACCTTGTTTACTTACTTTGCCCATTCAAAAAAAAAAAAAAAAAGTAATCTGTTTTGAAGTCTTGGCTCAAACTTGTCTTTCCCAAAGAAGAAACGTAATCTCAAAGACACATTTAAAAACAACTCTTCATCACAATAACATTTCATACAGACAATTGGGTTCCGGGTCTGTTCACCCCTTTGCCAATCTGTATCCCCATATCTATGCATTTCTACTTAGTTCTTTCTACTTCCAGCTCATACTTGTAAACAAATCATTTCTTATCCATAAAACTCAAATATTGCTTATCAGTATTTTTAGTAAAATTTTTTACGAGTAGCAGAACTCCCTCTCAAGAACTGCAGGAATCTCCAGAATAATTAATCTTAAAACTGTATATTTTATGAAAAATATTTGTACTATACCATATTCCCATGTATTTATCATACGGATGAACCCCTGATCAAACTGCAGTAGCTCTAACTAATCTCCTGCTGGGTGCCATTATAAAGTGAAGTCATAAGGGATCACTTTAAAATAAAAAAAGTGAGTATTACTTAACGGATGATAGGTGCAAAGAGTCAAACAATAGATAATGCCATTGTGAACCCACAACAGCTAGGTTTTGAACAACCACATTTACTAAGGTATGAAATGGAACAGGGTGAAATGACCAGCAACCGACAGATCACTTTTTCTGTTTTGGGCTCCTTGCATTTATTTTGCTCCAAGTATTTCCTCTTTACCTTCTTGTCATTAACTTCCTTCCATCTCAGCTTTCCACCGGTTTCCTGTTGTAGGAAAAAAACAGGATACACTCATCCTGAGATTCTGCATGAAGGTGGTGGGAAACAGTACGCAACATTAGCACATGGAACAAAGATGTCACAATAATGAAAATCCTGGGTGTGCAGTGTTATGGCCACAGGTCTTCAGACCACAGCATTTAATACATAACACATGTAACATACCCATGGCTTCGCCACGATGAATGGATTTGATGGATTACTACCTTATTGCTTTTAGTGGCATGTCTACTGAATGCAAATGCTTTATGTTAGAGCTACAGAGTCAAACAATAGGTGAGTCCATATGAGTTTGGCCGTGACTTGGACTGAGTACTGAATGTAGGTAGCTGCAACTCCCATCCTCAGACTTCATCAATTCAGAAGAAGTCCGCATATAAGTCAGCTGTGGATGTCTGCCATGCTCTTCTACACATGGCATATCAGCTGTTCTCCTGCCTCTGGAAGACGCCGGTGTTAGCCAAGGACAGCTCCGGCATTTTCTCTGTCCCTGCTATGTTTTCCAATGACGACCAGGCTTGCGTTCCTCGTAATGTCTTTCTGACCTCCTTACCTTTTGTTTTCTCTCTCCCCCCTCTATTAGTCAGTAAGGCATCTCAATGTGGGCATGTAGGGAGAGGGGTGAGCCAGTCAGCTTACAAGGTGGCAGGTCAGTTCTGAACCCTTTCCCACTTCTCTGTTAGAAAGCTTTCAACAATGCGTGAAAGACATCACATGAGACATCTGTTTTTTTTTTTGTTTTTGTTTTTTTTTCATCCATTTGCATCTCCGTATTATTTAGATATGTAGCCACTGTGTTAGTGTGTGTAAACACAGACCAACAGAAAAGTCTCTGGTGGTTTTCATTTCTTGTTATTGTTTTTAAACAGGTACTGGACCATTCTTGGTATGGGATTCTAGGGCTTTCAGGCTGCTCACAATCTTCTTTTGCGGTCCTGCAATAGTCACTCCAACCTTTTTCAGATCCCTGGTGTTTGAAGAACATTAAGAAAAAAAAAAAAGAAAAAGAAAACAATCAGATAAAGAGAAGACAGGACATAAAGATTTATGTGTAGAGTGCCTTGAAAACATAGTCATACCCTTCAAACTTTTCACATTTTATTTGACTTTCTAAGAGTTTTTTTTGTTGTTGATTGAGTTGTATTTAGTAGCTCCATTCATCCTCAAGAAAAGCATCCCCATGACTAAGTTTCTTTTTCCTTTACATATATGCACTTCTAATTATTGACTTTAATTATTGATTTTATGTACAATAAATACACATTTGAGGTTGCAGTACAACAAAATGTAAAATATTCAAAGGGTATGACTTACACACTGTAAGAGATTGTGACTGCAGTAGTTGTTAAATTTGATAACATGGCAGAAACGTCTGGTTAATACTTTCACAAGCAAACTTTTGTTGCACATGCATTTGGTAGAAGAGAAATTATAAAAAAAAAAATAATGTTTGGGCCACCTAGATTATAATTGTTAGGAGCGTTAAGTGGGATAGACCTGAAGAAAAGAAACAGTTAATTGTTTTTAGCAAACTCTGTAGCGACTGGCAACATTTACACACAAGACACTGCTACATGTCAAAAAGTGATTTTTTTGTTATGTTTTCCACATTAGGGCATTGCATTATTGCATTACAAAGGTATGAAGAATCAGTGGAGTAGTAGAATCAGTGGAGTTGCATACAAAATTATTGCAGAACTACAACACAAACTTTGCCATTATTTTGATTGCAAGTTGTGAGTGGAAGCCCAGCAGCAGCTCTGGAGGTACAGCTTTGCTCTCAGGCAGGGCCTGGGCCTTAGTCCTTAACCCACCATCCAGAGCCTTTTTAGGGTGGAGAGGAGCTGGGCGCTAGAGGGTGGTGATTCCCATTGATGGCTCCCATTCTGGGCATGTAGCTGGTGTGATGTGGACCTCCGTCAGAACCACTCTACTGAAAAATAGCCAGGCCCATCAACATGTTACACAAGATATCAATAAGAGCTGCTACATCTGGGATAAAATCCAACACAATGTATTTTGCAAGGGATTAATTTGAACTTGAAACGAGTTGATAGCCATTAGATTATCTGTCCATTTCACAAACTCCTTTTTGTTAGCGTTGTTGGATTAACTCACATTACATTATACAGTATTTTAAATTGAAGGCACCCCTGGTTGAATGTGTGTAAAAGACTTACAATTAATTAATTTTTCTTGTGGCCGGATGATCTCACATTTGAAATGTGGCAACAATTCCAACATTTAACTTGAGTGCATTTTAAATAGTATAAAGATATTTAAAAACTAACAAACTCTAAGCTAATTACTGGCTGTCGGTCATTCTAACAATCTTCATAACATACTTTTAACTTTTAACTGAAGCATAAAACAAGTTTAGGTTTACTATTTTCAACTAAATCAGAGCTAATTTGTGACTTTCTCTCTTCCCAACATATGAACATGATCTTGAAGGAGATTTATTATTATTACTTTTTTTAGATCTTCTCCAGAACCCATATTTAGATCGCCATCAGGCACAGAAAGCAGGGTGGTGAAGAAATAAAAACTTTATTTTCTGAGACTTTAACTAGAACTGTGAATTACTCAAACTAGACTAAGATTGACATTTTTGGAACCAAATACTTTGGGTGGGTTGGGGTTTACGGATTAATTGGCCTGTTTTTCCTTCTAATGGCCTAGGAACCTTAATAGAGAGCATGGCATCATGAGCTTTTTGAAACACCTGGAAATTTGTCATACAAATCCATTAGTCTCTGACATAAAACAGATGATAATTAGTTGCTACAGGATAACAATACAAAATGTATGCTGGACTCAACACAGATATGGTTTCTCCAAAAACGCATCAATCTTCTTACATGACTCTTTCAACTTCTGCAAATAAAAAAAATGGTAAAATAAATCAGTCTTTCTGCGAATTGTTATTGGAGAAGAATAGCCAATTGCTGTTGGACAGTACTGATCGGAGTGCCAATAACTGTTCCACCACTAATTTTTTTCATGACACAGGATTTCTGCCCTACTTAGTAGAGTAACACAAATTAAATTAAAGAGTTGATTTTATGATGTCTGAAGTTATCCCATTTATGGCAAAATACATTTTTACACATAAGTATGACATTTCATGTCCTGTGCAGTTTAGACAGACATTTTTTTCACACTGCAGTTTGCAGATGGAAAATATGCTATTCCGAAGCGGACAGTATTTTCTCATTGGTCCATCCCATTTTCGAAAAAGGATTAATCAATTACTCCAGCAGACGAGTCAGCACAGTGTGCAGGAGTATGACTGTTCATCTAAGGTCAGAGCATTGCCAAGCCTTTTGCTGAATGTCAAGGACTAGATTAAAACTGTACAAATCAATAGAGCAATCTATATTGAGCAATACATAATCTGAGCCAAGGCTGTTAGCCTTGCAGCTGAGGTTGGTGTCTTAGATGGAGTCTTCAGTGGATTGATACCTCACTGATCCAATTACCAACAGGAAAATCACTGAGGACCAATGCATTTATTCCTGGGTGAGATTATTATTTCCACCCACTCCCAAACAAGATGATTGACAAAAAAAAAAAGATAGTAAACCAATGTGTTTTTCCAAACCATTGGAAATGGAGAAAAAAACAATAGAGGAGACAAAGGCCGATACAGAAGACTTCTTCAGAATATGCCAACTGGTGATGTCAGCTCCACAAACCAACGTTATCTAATTTGTTACAAACTTCTTCCATCTAACATGTTTAGTTCAACACCAGTGACTGCCTGTTTTTAGAAGCTGTACCAATACCAGATTCTTTAAAACTTTAGTGGTGTGTGTACAAGTACTTACATTTAAGTACTTGCTGATACCACATACTGACAAATACTAATAAATAAAAATACACTCCTTACAACTATCTTATATATTATTTATTTTTTATGTATGATTTATTATTCATTTTTCTATGTATAATTAAAGGTTTCGTAAATCACAGACTTAGTTTTAAATACTCTGCTACTAATGTAAAATGGTCTAATACAGATTTACAAGTATTTTGGTTTGATTAAAGATACTGAATGTTGTGGAAAAATTAGGCGTATTTGCCATTTGGCCATTTCCCAAATCAGAAGCTACAGTCGCAGGCTCACTTCAGCTTTATGCAATGCTGTGTCTGCAGTGTGGTCATAGTAAGGAATCTCATATGTCAGCATACACAGAAGGCGTCAAAATCCCAAGTTCTCATCAATAGATAAAGTCAATTGCATCTGTACATTGTCGTCTTCTTGTTATGTGACTCACATTCAGTTGATGTGAGTCACATAACTTGCTGGGTTAAAAAAAGTATATGCAAGTATATGAAAAAGTATATGCAACCTAATACTGTCTGTTAAAGGGAAACACAGCTCCCATCACGCTGGTATCAGGTCCTGTGTTATCAGAGTACACACACACACACACAATATCAAACAAATATTCATAGTGACATGTGTGCATCCCTAAAGAAAAACAAAACAAAAAAACAATAAAGAAACAAAAAGAGAGAGGGACTGGGTAAAGGCATTTGTAAATGATGACATGACCTATACTTTTTAGACCCTAAATGGACAAGAACTAGCTCAAGTTAGAGCTGTGAACCTAGTTCAAAATGTTTAGGTGATGAACTATGAAGATGAATCCATCCAGATAGTTCATCTGTTTGTTGGAATCTTACTCTGTCGAGGTCTTGGCCAGGGTGTCGCAGGAGCTGTAGCTGACCCCTGAGAAGGCCTCCTTGCAAGGCAAGGTCCTCATGGCATCCATCCAGTCACCCATCGTCCCCACTGGGGGAACTTCTGCACTGCTCCTGTCCAACAACAAGTTCGCTGGTCTAAGGGACAGGAGAGACAAAGGCAGATGACCAATTGAGAAACAAATGTAAAGAAAATGCCACATGATCTGTCAGTTTTCATAATATTAAATAACATAAGAATTCAGAGCATCGTTTCAGGAAAACAGGTGGATAAGCATCACCTCGGTCATCAGCTGACAAACTGATATACTGCCTGACAGGTGCTGTCTGGCTACCGTTCAACCACAACTTGTGCAAAGCAGCTTTTGGAATGTGATGTACATAGTTTATATTGCTGCCTTGGCTCCAGGCTTGTCCCGTAAAGCATGTGCCATGCAAGCAAATATTTGAGTGGGGTGTGATTAAAAAATATTTCCCCGAAGGGAAGTCGAAGTTCAAAGGTGAACACAACGGGGGCTCCTTGAAGGGTTTGTCTCAAATGTAATCTCCCAGCATCTTACTGACACCAATCATATATTATCACAAAGCTACTGCAGGAGGTAGACAGATACAGATATTTAATACATTTTAACTGAGTAAATGCTTAGTTTTTAATTCTACTTAGATTATGTTTGTTCAAAGTTTTCAGAGTTCATCTAAATTTTTGTTCCAAGAGCACAGTATAGGAACAATGACAATGCTTTCAGAAACCCATCAATGGCACAAAGTTCTTGAAGCAAAAATCTACGATCCCTATCTGACATCTAGTAAAGAACATATGAAATGCCAGTGCTTTCATGGAAGACGTTTTACATTTTCCACCACAGATGGTCACCTTTACACAGCATTACATTATAGCTAAGAAAAACCTTCCAAGGTAAATAAACTGTTGAGCACGTGTGTCTGTGTGTATTTTTGGGAGTCAATTATTTTCATTATATATATTTGGAGCCAAGATTGCCATCAAAACCAGCATCCGTTTCTGTTTAACTTCGTTACCACTTCCTGCTGAGCATGTACTCTGTAGCAGAATGCAAAATTGGATGTTATTACATCGGATGGCTTAAATTAGATCAAATGAAATGTACCATGTTAGCTGGTGCTCAGTAAAACAGCCAACTAACAAAGATACGGGAAGAGGAGAGGAAGCTGAAGATGAAAAATGAACACAGGTTGACAGGACATCACGTTTTCAGTGTCACTCATGATGTGGAAGCAGTGTGGCTTCGTTTGCAGACGGGGAAACTGGATCACATCAACGCAGTGAATGTGAAACCGGGTCAATCCATCTAGAGATCAAAGTGGAGCTAACGATAACAGCAGAGCACTTTGTGTCCTTTCTTACTTTTTAAGGACATGCTCCACCTGTCTTTCCAAAAAGGCACCTGTACCGAGACAGGGCACAAGAGAATAATGGAAAGCAGGAAAGTACAGCACCAGAGAAAGAGGTAGAGTTCCCTGGGGGGATGCTATTCATAGCAATGTAAACAAACTCATTAGAATACCAGGAAGTCCACCTCTTTCTGGCAGACATAATGCCGCTGAGGGGTTTGAGGCACTATCAGTGGTAGTTTGTGTGATCTGGGGAGATGCAACTCGGAGATAAATGCAAGAATAGAGATCATAATAGAGATGTTTGAAAAAGGCAAGAAGTTTAACATATTTTAAATAGAAGGCCCTTACGCAAAACGCTGTGTTTCAGAACTCCCAACAATGAGGCGTGTTCTCTGCAGTATGCATGACGCTGAAGTAAGGATGGTTTTAAGAGATTCAAAATATAGTCAAGAGAAATTTACCAGTCTGCTATTAGACGACGGCATCAAAAGCACCACACTGAGGCAAGGCAGTATACTGAGAGAAGAAAGGCGACATGGGATCTCTAACGGAGACAGTAGGAGAGAAGAAAAAGGTGGAGGAGAAAAAAAAAAGATGCTCTTGAGGTGGTGGAGTGGGTGTTTTTACAATGATTGAGTCTTTTCCTGCCAGATCAGAGGCCTGTCAAAGTGCTGAGGGCCCCCCAGGACTCTCTGGAAACACTGGTTTGTCTGAAAGGGAGGGAATTTGTAGCTGGATAGAGGGGGTGGTTTGCTTGGGAAGGGAGAAGACAAAAATGTGAATAATTAATTTAAAAAAAAAGTTTATTTGTTTGTTGTTCTTTTTCTTTTCTTGGTTATTTTTATTTTATTTAAATAAAATTGATTTTATGATTGTTTTATACTGTGCAAAAAGCAACTCAGTTACAAAATTATATATAAAATTCCACCAAATTATACTGTTACAAAGTATGGAGCTTCATCTTTCTTGCAAGATTATTGATCTTTTTCTCCATCTTCCACCTGTACCCATTGCCTTTGTGTTGCTTTCTTCTCTTTCTATATTCTGCTTACATTTCCCCCTCCGCTGTGTCCACTGGGAAGTAAACTGCAAATGACCTTGTTTCCTCCCTCTTATCATTTTCTTTGTTTCCTATGTTCTTACATTTCTTGCGGCAACTCAAGAGACAAGATTATTGGTGAGGAAAGAGAATGATGTGATGCAAGGGGAAAAACAAAGAAAAAGGAAAAGAGAGCATCTGTTTGATGCCAGAGGATGTTTTTAAAGCCTCTTGTGGATTCAACAGCATATAGAAATGCAGAAAAATCCCCTGTTTGAGCAGAAGTAAGTATAAAAACACTGCAGAGAATTAGTCTGGCCCCTTTATTGGTGTCAGTTCTTGTGCTTTGTAGTCTATCTTTCAATTTTTCAGACTTCCAAATACCATGGTTATGTAGTTTTTTTTAATTTATTTTATGGAGCTCACAGAAGAAAGAGAATAGCTGGATGAGTGCAACTTTAACAGATAAAGTAGATGTGGAAAGGGCAATGAAGGGAGAAATGAATGGGTAGCAGCGAAGGGAAATCTGAAAGTTCAGAGATTCAGCTTGTCTGCAATTTTTAATCAGGCTGTATATCTGTTTAAAAAACCGTGAAGTAGGACAATAAGTCAGAACTATGCTGATTCCTCTTAAGCCCACTTTGCTAGAATGTGGACAGTCTCTGCAGATTGATTTCTGGAGAGTTTCTCCCATTTATGTGTGAGAGACTGTGAGAGTTCACACTCTGTTTCCTGAAGGAAGACATGTGGGAGAATCCGAAGTTATTTATCAGTGACATGCAACCAGAACATTCTGTTTAAGAGAATCTGAAACAACCAGCCTGGCTGCGTGACCAGACTTCGGTCATCTTACAACCACACCAGCGTGGTGGCAATGAAGTATTTCTTGTAATACATAGATCGGTGCATCTGCTATGCACATTGCTTTGGTGTCCAACACGATATCCAGGCAATAGAATAGACAATCAACCATACCCACTGTTTGTTTACAGAGCCATGTTTATTCCCTTGCACAAACAGATTGCTATGCTCTGGGTTAACCCCTTAACTGTTATGACATTATGTCTGTCGCTACCAACCCTTCTTAGGAGCTTTGACTGAGAAGCACTTTGGATGATAAGCTCAGCACAGTCCCACCAGGTGTTTGACAAATGCTGCTGCTGCTACTGCTGGTCTGGAAGAGCTGATAGGTGCAGGGCTGCTCTGTGAAGAGCTCTGTGGAAATAGGCGGCGCTTTGTGTGAACCAGCATGGAGACACCCTTAAATGGCTCCCATGGGACATTCAAGAATTCCTCAAACATGCAAGGAAAAAAGGATTCCTCTAGGTATGTTTTTGATTAGGCCATAACATTATAACGTGATGTGAAATTAAAACAAAGGTGAGATTTTTCTTTATTTATTTTCTTTATTGCTTTCCCTGTAGACCCCGTCCATCATTCTTTTGTGAAGTATTCTAAAAAGAATCACTCCTCTTTCATTAAGTAATCACTTCTTGCCTTCTACGATCATTACTTTTATGTAGGCTTTATGGAACAACTACAGCAGATTCAAGGTGTCTTGGCGGTCTCGCCTCAACAGTGACGCAGAGTCATTTAAATGCTGAACTTTTCCAAAGTCAACATCTGAAAATACCAGCTGTTTCCAGATTGTGGTTTTGTGTAAACAAAGCTTTAGGTTGGTTAATGTCACGCAATATTCCGATTGAAAGAAAAAGCACCTGCAGAAAATATATAAATGCATGATGGCAGCATGCCAGACTAAATAAAATGAGATTTGAACATATTTTCCTATGAGGCAGTATACATATTGCACTACAACCTTTCAACCAAGTGTATCACGAGGTTAGGTTTTCTTTTGCCACCGCCACACTTTTTTGATCAAAATGGACAACGTCTTTTCTAAGCAAACACAAAAACCTACAGTTTCATGTTTTAAACACCTTGAAAAGCAATTTTGACAGTGACCTCCAACCCTGATTGGACTCCTGTTGGCCTATAATTTGTCTCTGACAGCCAACCTTGGCCCAGTGACCCCCACTCTTTTTCCATCCGCATGCAGAGACAGTAAACTCTAACCAACTTCCACCTCCCAAGCCTCCAGATGCTCGACTCTGGTCGCAGGCTTCGGTCCGGGGCTGGGAGGTAGGGGGGCAGTACATTAGCCTGCCAGGACAGCCCTGAGACAAACGAGGTGTGTTGAGCTGAGAGCAGCTGCTCCTGCTGTGCAACTGCCGCTGCCACCACACACTCTCTCCCTCGCTTCCACATACACACAAACATATCCGCACGAGCAGTTCTAATAAATCACCAGGCAGGACTCAGTTGGCCAGGCCGCGCTCACCCAGTGTTAAAAGCCAATCAAGAAAATTACATGCAAACTCCAAGGGACCTATTTTCACTTTCTTAAGAAATCATTAGTCAATGTTATGAGCTCTGACATCTCCATAATACCATTGCCTTCTGCTGTAGACCCAACGCCCGTCTCTCTCCCCGCTCAGAACTGACAACTGTACATGTGCTGCCCTGCTTCCCCACGGCCCCCTGGGAGAATTGTCGCCCAAACAATAGAGACAAGCCCAGTGGAAGAAGAAAATAAGAAGGAAAAAAAAAAACACTGTGAGAACAACAAAAGGGGGCAGGAGGATGAAGAAATAAAGTGCTGCTAAAGTTAAACAAAAACAAAAAAATGTTGTTTTTTTTTGTTTTTTTTTTCAAGTTTTGCCAGTTGCTCTCCCAGGAGAGCAGTTCTTTAGTTGAAGTTTTCCATTATGCACTGTCAAACTGAATTAACCTATATAAAAATGCTTTTACTTTCACAGATGGTAATACTTTCTTTTGTGTGTTTATATTGATTAATTTAATCTTTATTCACACATAGTAAACTTGCAGTTACCATTAAAACAATCATTTCAGTGCCATTAAGTCTACTTAATGTATGAGTAGAGAAAAATGTGTGATTCTGTACATTTAGGCTGTAGCAAGAAATAACAATACCAGAGCTTATAAACAAGTTTGAATGTAAATCATAGTTGAAGAAAAAACTGAAGAAGAAATATTTCCTTTGTTCAAACTATGACTGTCACAATTCCCAGATATTATTTGTTTTGGAAGATCTGGCTTAGCAAATGATGGTTTATCCTTTATTGTTTGTTCTTCTGTGCTACTTTCTCTAAGTGCAAAATCCCGAAAGAAGAAAATCAAAGATTCAGTATACCGCCGGTACCTGGATGTAGTGTTGGCTGTGATTTTGAGGCTGCAGGGGTTGCGGATGAGTTTGTCAAGGATGCTGACAATTTGGTCAAACTTCGGACGGTTATTCCGCTCCTTCTGCCAGCAGTCCAACATCAACTGATAGAGTGTGGCAGGGCAGTCCATGGGGGGTGGCAAGGGGTAACCCTTGTCTACAGCTTTTATTACCTGCAGGCAAGAATACACTGGATTAGAATGAATTTATATAAAGTTTCTTTATAAATTTTGTTTTCAATTTTTCTGGACTAGAGGTGGTTGAGTTATTAGGATCAAGTCAAATATATTCTTACAGCACATATGAAAACAGCAGAAGCAGACCAGATTAAAAAAAAAAAAAACTGGTTTATTCTTGCATATCACTAACTGGTTTATGTTTTAATACAAATATTTGTTTAGAATTTAGGTTGTTTCATTGCTTTTCGTTTTATATAAAACTTCCCAACTGTGGGAATGTAGGTCATTCAGTTTGTTTCACAAAACTAGTCTTAATCTTTCAACAGAGGTAGTTGGTTTTGAATCATTTAGTTTTTGCAAAGGTTCTGAAAAGGATGCAAGAGAATCTGGATGAAGCTTGAGCGAAGCTGCCAACCCCTTTGGTGTCGTGGTTGCCCCACACCACACTAATAAGAGGTTTAGTTGTCTCCCCTTCTTAAAAAAGAATAGAAAATTGGCAACACTTACATCCTGATTGGACATCTCCCAGTATGGCCGTTCTCCATATGACATCACCTCCCAGAGAACGATGCCATAACTCCAAGCATCGCTGGCTGATGTAAACTTCCTGTAGGCGATTGCCTCTGGGGCTGTCCACCGGATGGGGATTTTTCCTCCCTGTGATCAGTCAGAGAAAGAATTATCATATGATATGATTTTGCCTTAATATGCTTTTTTGTTTTGTGTGGATGAATTCTATAAACGTAACTCAGAAAATATGTAAGACAAAAAAAAAGTGTGTTGCGGACATTGCTGGCTCTTGGGGGAGTCGTGGAATCAAGTGGTAAAGAGTTGTTTCATGTAATTTGTGACCTTCATGTGCAAAGATAAATTACTTGATAGCAAGGCATAAAGTATAAGAGTGAATTTTCCATCCCAGGCTGGAATCTTATGCCTCTCCTTTGCCACCCTATTATCTCCCTAACACTACTGTGTTTTTTGTTTCAATGGTGTAGGAAGATATGCTGCATTAGTTCAAAAAGCTCCATCACTGCCTTCCTACACATTGTTGGACATATTAAAAAGTTAGAAAGCATGAGTTCTATATGTATATAACAGAGGTGAACCACTGCTATGGCATTTACTTAACTGCAGTTCAAATATGGAGGAAATTGCCCAACAGCAAGATTTCTTAATCTCATGCAACAACGTACAGACACTCTGTCTGCAGTGATGAAGAGTCAGTGTTCTTAGCATGCCAGATGCTTAAAACTAAAAGTGAAACTGACAGGATGACTGTCTGATTCATTCAGCTAATTATTATCTAAAAACTTAGGGGTATTCACAGAGTATTGAAATTTACTTCCAAGTATGAAAACATTTATTTATTAACATGTCATAATACTGATACCCACTCATAATTTAAACTTGAAGCACATGAAAAAAATACGTATACGCAAAAATTCAGCAATACTCGACGTTCCAAAAAATATGCCTTTTATCCCTTGCATACAGACCAGTGTGACAAATGTTTTCCAATATGCAATGGTAAATGGCAAATTAGAGAGCTTCTAAAATTACTTTTTATTAATACAAGTGTGCTCAAACCAGTTAAAAGTAGAAGTTGTCTGGATCTAAATTTATGATGAATCAAAGAGAAGCTAAACCAAAATAAGCCATCCGGTTTATAAAAACTTGAGGCAAAAATATTGACTCACAGAATTAAATTATAACAAAAATATTTGAACAGATTTAGTCTTAATTAAGATTAATTCACATCAACATTAAAGAAAGGAAGGAAAATATAAACCAAATTATATTCCAATGTTTCCTTTGTGCAACAAAATTTGTTTTTCTTCCTGAAAAGCAAGACAAATGAAGAAAATAGTGCTAAGGAGAGGATGTTGACATTGGCCAATTGTAACAGAGACAGCCAAGTCAGTTCGCCTTTGCTTTGGAATGCACAGTTATACAGACTGTTATCTAAAAAAATCTAAGTTATTATGCTGTCTACTGCTGATGGAAACACTGGAAAAAGAAAGGACAGTGAAAACACAGACAAATGATTGCACAAATAAACTTATAAATCTCATAAATATGACATCTTCCTAAACATATGCTCTATTAAACTCTCAAGCGGCGGTAAAAAAAAAAAAAAAAAAAGTCTAGACATGCATATACAAAAATCAAAAGTTTATTCAAGCAGAGACAAGAAACAATAAAAAAAAAGCTTCTAACAAGCCTTTGAGTCTCATGGATGATGGAGTTGTGAATCTGTGTTATTATTCCATTTTATGCATCTTCTGTGAGAAAGGCAAATGCCACACAGACTGTTTATTTGAAAAGCAATTCTCAACCAGCAAATTAAACCCTGTTTTAAAGGGTTGCATGGATAGTTTAGACCAGAAGACGCTATGCTGACCACTTATGCACATACACATATACACAGGAGAAAAAAAAGACAGATGAACGTCTGGAACATGACACGGCTCCTGCTATGTTTCAGTTTCTGACAAGAGCATCTACTGCAGAAGTAAATCAAGAACAAAAATCACAAAAAAGCTAATGAGGTTAAGTCATTATTTTCATCACGAATCCTCTTTTATGTTGCTGTTCTGGATTAACCTAAATAATGTTTGCAATTATTTAAATAAATAAAAAAATCTGTCAACTGGATAAATATATTTTGGGTTTTATATTCCTTTAGAATGTGTCTGCATGTAGAACTTGTACATCTACAAATCTCCAGAGTAAAATTAAAACTCATTCTACTTTGAAGGAAACTGAACAAATTATCTTCACATAATGTTTCACACTTCCTAAACAACATTCTTCGAAATAAAAAAAAAAAAACTGCTTTTAGAGAAGAAAATTCTGTGCAGTTTTGTTACAAATAAAAACACTACATTATATCTGTCTATACTGTGATGTGCAAAAATAAAAACTTAAGCTGTGTATCTTTCTATGATTTTGGCAAAGTTGTTTTTTATTTCAATAAGCACCTAACAAAGAAGAATGATGAGCCGCAGGACCTTTCTCAGTGCAATAATTCATGTAGTTCACCGTGTTCTTGTTTGCCTTTGTGGCCCAGCTTACCCTGGTGGTGTACGCAGCCTCCGGGTCGTCCTCCAGTACTCTGGACAAGCCAAAGTCTGACACTTTGCACACCAGATTGCTGTTGACCAGGATGTTTCGGGCTGCCAGGTCTCGGTGAACGTAGCCCATGTCTGACAGATATTTCATGCCCGAGGCGATGCCACGCAGCATGCCGACCAGCTGGATTCCTGTAAACTGGGCATCATTTTTCTAAAAGAAAGAAAAACAGGCAAGGGAGAAAGAGTTATAGGAAATAAACGTACAAAACTGCGAATGCTGTACTTTTTGAATATAAATACGAGAGGTGGAGAATGACCTTTTCTCATTAGAACCTGCAAAATTTTCATTAACCTTTAAAAAACACCTCTGACATTCCTGTACTCAATCTTAAGCTTAAGCTGAATCCCAGGGCTATAAAAATGACTGGATGAAAGTTAGGTTAAAGAAATTTGAACAACTTGAAGAAGTATTCATACCCCCCTAAAGTTGTTTGGCACAATTCAACCACAACCACTATTTGGATTACAGATAATGAACCATTGGACCTCCACCCTTGGCATCCTGTAGCTAGTACAAAGAAATTTCCAAAGAATCTAAAAGTGTCCAACATTTCTTGTATGTCTCTGTTTTGTATCAGTGGTCATCTGCGGGTTTCCTCTTGCTCTACTTTACCCTCTGCTTGTCAAACACCGCAAGGAGAACTAAGAGCAAGATGAGTTTGTATGATGAGCGTGTTTTTCTTTGAAAACCAATCAGACCCACTTCTTCTCTTATTTCATCCGGACCCTTTATAGGCCAGGCCACCTGGTTTAGTCACTTCAAAGCTTCGGTGGATGCAGTATGCTGACATAAGCTGCGATGCATAACACAGAGAACATGGACGTGCGTGTATTTGTATGTGCGCCCCCGTTCTTGGTGATGAAGAACAGGCCTCCGGGAAAACATGAGGAAATAACAGTTATAGCCGCCATGGGTATGTTTGGATACAGTACAGACGTGGAAAAAATGTGTAAAACAGGCATTGGCACTCATGCTTTCAAGCCAGTAATGTAACTTGGCTGATGTACTTTAACTAATTTCAGTGAGTGGATCAATTCTTCAGCAAACAACTGAGCCATGGCAACAGTAAAAATCCAGCTGAACTGGAAAAGCAATGAGAATACAACTCAACAAATACTGATACTTTATGAGACCGATAAAAAAAAAAAAAATCACATTTTCAAGTTTTTTTTTCCTTCTTTTTTCAAGCTAAATGAACATGTATTGACAATTTAAAGTCAATGTGTGTGTGAAATATGGACATGAACCTTATAATTGTGTATGACAAATTACACAATATGTATTTGGAATGTGATTTTCCAAATAGCAGAATGGAAAAAGGTTTTGAAGCAGAAAGGAAAAACAATTCCTTATGTAGTTTGCACTACAAAATCAAACTTGTGGTATATAATGTGTGAGCCTGAGACAGAGTAGAGCTAAAAGTTGGAAAAAAAACAACAACAACATGAGAGGAATTAAACTGAAGGGATTCTGAGTTCATAAACAGGTTTAAACATATTCTGTACATTAAATTATTATATCTGTATACTTTATTGATAATAAAACAAACTTAAATATAAATACTGAATTTCTAACTGGATACCCTTTACTTCTGATCCAGCAACAAATTCATTAAAGAAAAAAAAAAAGAACAGCAAAATCCAACCAAAGTGTTCTCCATTGCCACATGAATCCATTTTAATTTTTAGCAAGATTTCTCAAATGCCTAAAAATAGGTTTTTGCATGATAATGGCAACTATGACTGGATTGCATAGTGTCTGCAATCATTCCATTTGCATGAGCCGTGGATAGATTTTGTTCTTTCTTTCATAGCGAATGAACAGATCAGAAAGTACCATGGAAGAAAAAAATAACTAAAAATGTTTTCAATGGAAAATAAGTTGCTTCAATTAAACATGTTGAATACATCGGTATATACTACTTTCTTTCCATGAAAAAAGAAAAAAAGAAACATAAAAGAATTTGCCGGCCTGTCTGTTCTTTCTCAACAACTGTTCCGTCCATCAGCTTCAATTACAGCTGCTGCGCTGCCGTCATTCAAAAGAATGATGGTTTCATTTTTGGAATAGCACTGGAAGTTATTTAGAATGTCGTTAGAAACACAAACCAAAGCTCAAACAATGGTCTTGTACATCAAAAACAATGTTTTAAAATGCCCATCTTAGATTGCCTGGTTACGAGTCCGATGTGACGTGTTGCATTATCATTTCAGTTTGGTTTATTTCTATTGTGCAAATTCATAGCAAATGCCAAATGCCATAAATAATTGACTTAAATATAAAACTTGATTTAGCCACTCAAATTCAAATACATTCTAATTTGATTCGAAGGCAAATTCAATTTATAAAGTTTAGATCAAAAGATGCCCAGCTGATTGAATTAGGTCAACGACTTTACAGCACTGCCACCTAATGAGGAAGCATGTGGTGATAGTGGCAAGAAACAACTTCCCTTCAACAGGAAGAGACCTCTGACAGAGCCTGGCTCAGCTTGTCGCCTGCCACACTAGATTGGGATTTTTAACAGAACGCAGATGCAGACAACAAACTGTTGTACCTTTGGAACACAGATATTGTTTCTTAATTTTCAGTAGTTTTATGATTCGTCCTTCTAACATGCATAACAAGTCGTCCTTGACTCCATTGGTCCATGTGTTTATGCAATTACTTACTCTTAGG
The DNA here is from genome assembly GCF_000485575.1 of Poecilia formosa. Classification (NCBI taxonomy): domain Eukaryota; kingdom Metazoa; phylum Chordata; class Actinopteri; order Cyprinodontiformes; family Poeciliidae; genus Poecilia; species Poecilia formosa. The sequence continues at coordinate 1,289,250 of NW_006800023.1, read as the reverse complement.
AAGCTATCGAGGGATCCGTTCTCCATGTACTCAGTGACAATCATAACGGGCTTACCTGGAAAGAGAAAACTTCTGTTAATGGTTATAATTTCTACAAACACAGACAGTCACACTACCATAAAACTGGCAGCAAAACATTATTAGAGGAAATGGGAAAAGTCAAATTTATTAAACAGTGTGGTGAGTTAAAGTAAAGTAAAACTAAAAGCCCCATTACAGGGACTAGACTGAAGATGGCCGATATTTTTTTAATACAAGGATCGGTTACATCTTGGTATCTTGGTTTCCTATAGGTCAGATGTTAAAGTGAAACGTGTTTATTTCTTTGGATCCTCTGATTGTAAAACCATGCTTCCTTGTGCCATCTGTATTTGATCAGTCATTGGCCAGGGAATGTTTGGAAATTGCAGGGAATGTAAAAAAAAAATCTTCAGATTACCCCAGATGTTGATTGAAGAGAGTCAGAGGAAGGACTTGTTTGTGTCCCAGATAGGTTCTCTGTACGTCACTCTTGACTTAACTGCGGTTTGTGCTTCTTCTCCAGTTTGATTCTGATTTATGTGCCCTCCTTCCCTCTGCCCCTTTTTATTTCTGACCTACCTTTCCTTTGTTACCCCATCCCTCGATCTCTTCTCTAATATTATTGAGAATATATTTTCTTAAAGGACAAAAGTTGAGTCTTTTGTGTAATTTGTTAAAAATTTTAACTAAAGTAAGAATCTAAGAAAATCACTGTAAAAACAGTATTTAATCCAAATAAAGCAAAAAACATTATCCTTTGAGTAAATTAATATTCTATTGAAAAATATTATCCAGATTAAATTTAATGTGGTAAAATTGATTTATATCTACAAATTACTTCAAATTACTGTGGGATTACTAAATTGTACTTTTATTTATTTCCCATAAAACCTTCTTAATTCAGACATTACATTTGTGTATTTTCGTTTCTGTGACTATTTAATTAAGAAGCATGGATTTTGCCAGTAATTTCAAAACTTTCAATAACAATTATAGTAAAACATCTCATCATTCAACTAAAGCTGGTGTAAAACGACCTCCGCCCACACCCACTTCCTAAAAGGATGTGATGGATTGTTCCCTTTACCAACAAATGACTTTTATAGTGGCCGACAGGAACACACACACACACACACACACACACACACACACACGCATACTATCCTCCTGCTTGTCCTCCGCCCTCTTCCCTTCCCTCTTTCTCTCTATTCTCAACTTTGGCAGTAAAGATAAAGGCCCCAAGGCCCCTTTGTTCCGTCAGCTAAAGTGCGAGAGTCTGTGTGCAAATGCAGATGTGTGTGTAGCGGTTTGAAAGTGAAGAAAGCACATGTGAGCATGCGTGCGTGAGCGCGCGCGCGTGTGTGTCTGATCCTGCAAACTTGCAGCCCATGGATCAGCCAAAAGCAGCAGCAAGGTAAATGGGGTGTGAAAGTCTCAGGATTATTAAGAATTAACAGGAGCAGCTTAATAAATCACCCTCCAGCTGTGTGTGTTTGGGCGTTTAGGTGTGTGTCTGCGTGGGGAAGCATATCAAATGGACCCTCTAAAAGTAGGGCCTGCACTTGTGCTGCTCTGACTTATGCACATGTGTTCAGAACATCTCCACAAATGCCATATGCACACACACATGCACTCGATGCGTCTAGTCTTAGTGTAACAACTGAAACTAGTTGTGACAGAATTCAATGCTGGTTCATTAACTGCAGAAAGAGATACATCATTCTAATCAGACATTCGGTTTCAACTTAATATAAAAAAAGATCAAACATAAATGTGTGTTTCAGTTAATTAGAAATCATTGAAAAATCAATCTTGGTGGTTATGACTATTTCTTTTTCCCCAAATATGAAAACTACACAATACCAATAAAAAGTATTTTTAATGTAGCAATGTTGTGACATTTCCTACACAATCATAGAGGAGACAGTTGACTTGATAGTTCTCCAGCAGACAGTCAGTGATACACACCAAAAGCAGGGTAAGCCACAAAAAGTCGTGGTTTGAGAATCTGGCTGTTCACAGTGTGTGGTATCTCAAAATGTTAATGGAAAATTGAGATGGAAAATTGAGAAAAAAAAAAAAAAAAAAAAAAAAAAAGTTTTCCCTTCCATGATTCTAAAGCAAAACCTAAAACCTGTTTAAGATTTTGGGGGCAGTTCATGAGCCAGCAGTTTATCAAAATCCAGATGAGCAAAAGCCGACCACAGTAGCCTCATAAAGCTTTTCATCTTTATGTCACACCACATTGAAGAGAGTGCATTTCTCTATTTAAAAACCCTTTTCATTGACCTGATACTACTTTTTTTTAAACTGTTTTTTTTTTATAATGTGGGAGTTTTTACCAAGAATAACAGAATTAAACACTTGACATATCACAGTACTCTGCTTAAACAGTTTGAATCTAGACTCCAGAGTGGTGCAGTTGACGCTGGCATCAAGAAGGTTTCAAACCAAGCTCAACGTTTTGCAGGAAGTTTTATTTCAGTATTATCCTTGCAAAAACTAAATGCAGGCGGAGATAAGAGTGGCAAGAGTCAAGTACGTGAAATCAATTTCAAGAATCAGCTAAGGCACAAAGTTTTTCTTTTAGATAGTGGAAAATCAGGGAAAGTAAAAATAAGAAATAAATGTGAGATAAAAAATCTGAGAAAGTAAAGTCAGAGGAGTTTCTTCAGGTATTTTAAGAACAACTGTAGCGGTTGAACTACTTAACTAGGCAAGTGCCGCAGGGATAGTAAGAGGCCAGGTCTTTTTTCTTAGCGGCAAAGTTCAGACTCATTATTTTCCTCTTTCTTCAGTCGTTCCCTTTTAAAGAGGTCTTGTGTGTGCTAATGATGGTCTTATAAAGAGGCCCAGAGGGGTGCAAGTCAGAGATATGGATTTATGGATTTAATGCTTGTGCCTGACACAGACTTTGATCAGAGCACATTGATCTGCAGAGATTTATGCCACAGCAGCTCAGTAAAAGTCGTTGCTTTTTACACAGAAGTGTTAGGCATTTGTGGAACCATTTGTCATAGACAATTGCAAATCCACAATTGGTCTAAAAAAAAACCAGACCAAAAAACAATAATCATATCCTCGTAAGAAAAATGTAGAAACTGTGTCATTGTCTGGTTAATGTGTTTTCTGCTTGCCTTTTTTTTTTTAAATAATAAAACACTTAATTGACCTGAATTCTGCCTAATCCAACGTACTATGCCTTACAAAAGTATTTGTAACCTGGAATATATTTGGGAATTTTGCAACAATGCAACCATAAATTTTAAGTGTATTGTATTGGGATTTTTTTGTGATGTATGAAAGTTGTGCATAATAAGTGAAAGGGAACATGGTTCAGATAAAATACAAATTACAAATAAAACCCCCAAAAGTGTGACATGCATAGATTCAGCCAACCTTCTGCTGCAATTACAGCTGCAAGTGGAACTTCATGTCCAGTATTAAAGCTTTTTCAGCTCTTAATTGTTCTTTTTTTTTGTCAGAATTTCTTTCCAATGTTCTGTCAGCTCTGACCAGCTTCTCCATATCTGCCACCACCATGATTCATGGTGGGGATGATGTATTTAGGGAAATGTGCAAAGTAGACTTTCTTCCAAGCAACATTTTGCACGAGGCCAGAACTTTTGAATGTAAATGGACCTACTTGGCTTAAAAGCAAATGCACAGCCATATATTATTTTAATTTGTGGAACAAGTCACACTGAAAAACATTTTTTTAAATATGTCTTTTGCATTCCTTGTTCATATGTGCGATTTTATACTATCAAGTTCGAAATAAAAATAAAATAATAATCAAATGATCATTTGATCTTATTGCTTTTAGTTTGGAAATATGGAAAACATTGTTTGGTCCATTACATAAAATTCTAATAACAAACACTGCAGTTAGAGGTTGTAATGTGATAAACGAAAACAAAAGTAGAACAGTAGAACATGAAAATGATTTCTAATAGTTGTCTGATAGCTGTGACCTAATAGTTGCAGACTCATTTTATAACATTCATATGTATTATTTTCCCTCTACAGTGATTTATTTTTGGTTTATTAAATAAAATATTATAAATATTCATAAAAGTTGCATGTGTTAAAATGAAATGTTTCAGGGTTATACGCTATTTTGCATGTTTCCATCAATGCTTTTTTTATGTGCATCATGGAGTATTGCATTGGAAAAGATTTATGGAAACAGTATAATTTGAAATAACTTACTCAAGTTCTCAAAAAGGTTTTTTAAGCTCACGTAGCAAAGTTTCCCCTCCAGAGTGAGGTCCAAACCTAAAGCTTGGAGGTGAGAACTCTCTCGGTTTTTCAGAGACATGAGATCCGCACACTAGTTTGCAACCTTTGCTTCTTTCCCCGTTTTTGAAACATGTGAAAAGTTGGCTTTAAATTTGTGTGACAACATAGCTGCAGACTGACACTTCAGGTACTCATTAAACAAAATTATTTTGCTGCAGTGACTGAGAAAAGAAGTCTTTCTGTGTCTATAAATGTTTAAGTTGATTATGAATGCACTTACTGCGTGTCACTACACCCTCCAGCCTGATGATGTTGGGGTGATCAAACTGTCCCATGATTGATGCTTCTGCAAGGAAGTCCCGCCTCTGCTTGTCTGTGTAACCTCCTTTAAGAGTCTTGATGGCCACACAGATCTCCTTCTTGCTGGGCAGTTTTAGGCGACCACTGCACACTTCTCCAAACTCACCTACAGTTAAGATAACATAGACACAACACAAATCACTTGTTTGAGTGCATATCATTTTTTATTTCAATCGTCATAAATATTTAACTTCTATCCGTCTCGCTGTCTTTTCGCCAGTATGATTTTTCAAACTTTTGGTTATCTGGAGTTAAATTGTGTTATCAACATTTCAAGAGCTCACAGAGCTTTATTTGATCTTGAGGAGATGGCTGAGTTTTGTCCATCCTAAGATAAACTGAGAAAGTCTGTGGAGAATGTGTATGTTTTTGTAAGGGAGAGCAAGCTTTTTAGCCACTTCATAGGTCCATGTGACAGACTCCTGGCTAGACTATACAACTACTGTAGTCTGGTCATACCTCTTTGTGTTGTGTTTGAATGTGTGTTGAGCCTAAATGCATGCACGCCCTGAATAAGTTTATGTGGGGTGATGTCAGAGCTGAGACGTGCAGATCTTTTTTCTTAATCCGGTACACTTATATCCAAAAGCAGCTCTGGATCAGAGAGTGTGGGTCAAACAGTGGACATGAAGCAACAGTCTGGAATGACTTAAACCAGAATAATTACAACCTGTCTAAATACCAAAAAGTGTTCCTGTTCTTTCCTGGTTTGCTTCATTCCCCCGGCCTTCAGCTATGCACAGGAAAAAAAAACAAACAAAAAAAAAAAAAAAAAAAAAAAAAAAAAAAAAAACAGGCAGAGGCACTTTCTTCATGTGGTCACTCTCAGAAAGGGGATCCTGCTCTAATAAGGCTTAATTAGGAACACTCACTCCTTTCCTGTTTTAGGAGAACCATGGTGTTTAGATTTGATGCTCAGGTCTGACCTAGCTAAGAGGACTGGTAATCTGTGTTGTTCTTGCTTTATAACACAGGTTCACAAGTTGCCAACAAGATCAAAGTCGACTTAACAATCAGAGGGGCTGAGGCAAAGTCGAAGAAATAGGAGGTTTAAATGTGTTTTGGTTTTGTGTCCTCGTAAAGTTTCAAATTTGGATAGTAGGCAGGAGACAGTTAATGGACAGCAATGTTTGCATTTGGTAAATGTAGGGGTTCAGTTCACATTTTAAGTTGCCAAAACTAAATACCAAAATCAAGCTCCACTTACTTTTTTTATTTTTTTTTGAAAACATCAAAGGAAAGATTTGACAGTTACATCACATATTTATTGGAGACTGTAAAGTTTAACTCAATGAGAAAAGTATTAAGTAGGTTCTTGATTTAATTCTTTAAAAGTATTAAAACTTGAATCACCCCTCTAAAATAAAAGCAGCTTTCCTGATTATGGTCCAGCGTCTCGTCAAGTACTTTTTTTCCCAGGTCATCCCATCGGTTTTGCAGTTTGAAGGTCTGATTGGACTCTAGAAAGTAGTCTGAACTTGTGTGCCAGAGGCTGAATATATCTACTCTGACTGAACTCGACATGAATCATAATTGATCACTGTCCAGTCTTCACTCCTGCTCAAGTTATCAGCTTTACCATATAGGAAGTGATGGGGGGGGAATAACAAGACAGGAATTTTGTTTTACTTCCAGAATAAGGTTCATGGTGTCTGCTTACGGGTAGTTGATGGTTGCCTCACGTTACTTTCTGTTTTCCTGTACTATAAGTAACAAGTACAAAGATAGATGGAAGTTAAACCAAAACATAATATGTTTTCTTATTGTTGTATATAGCACAAATATAACTCATCCAGACAGTGCTTTGAAAATGTTGATACATGTAGAATTTAATTTATTCCTCATAGAGTTACTTGTGCCACGTAGATTAATTATAAAGAAGTACGAAAACAAATGGCATTAATGGTGATGTAATATTCCGAACTTTTTCTGCATTATTAATCTTCATTTAATTGCTTCAGTAGGTCATTCTGAAATCAGGGTCATGAGGAAATTTCTAAATTACACATTGCTACAATTAAAAATATTGGTGAGTACAAAGGGGGTATATTTTTACAAGTCTAATTAGAACCGAGGAGATGATTATATTCATTCTTCAACATAGTCTGGTATTACTAAAAACCTGTCCAAAACAACCCACATCTTGCATGTGTGACTAATGCAACAATGTGTTCCCTCAGTCCTACCTGCTCCCACGACTTTATCAATAGCAATGCAGGAGGCGTCAAGTTCCTTGGCAAACTCATGAACAGCCTGGCTCGGGTCCTCATAGGTGTGGGGATCCACATAAGTCCTGATTCCTGGCAGGCGCACTGCAGGAAAAATAAGAAGGAGGGATCAGGGATCAGAGAAATATAAAAAGGTAACTTAGGGAGAGGTCTTTAACTTCAGAAGAGGGTCACTATATATACAGCTCTGGAAAAAATTAAGAGACCACTGCACTGAACGCCATTGGTTATTCCACCAAATATTGACTTCTGAACTTTTGCTGAGTTTAAATAGTGGTATTGTTGTTTCTAAATGAATATGAACTTGTTTTTCTTTGCATTATTTGAGGTCTGAAGCACTGCATCATTTTCATTATTTTGACAATTTATCATTTTCTGCA